>NC_083570.1:19389688-19689688 GCF_027579695.1 Neoarius graeffei
ATAAAGACAGCATGAGAGAAGAGTACGTTAAGCGAGGGAATGATTGACAAACAGCGTGAGAGAGAAAGATAAATTATAGATGAGGAAGAGAGAGACAAAAGTTTAGAAAAAAAGAAACCGCAAATTAGAGGATAGAGACAGAAGGAAAAAAAAAAAGAAATGAAACGGCTCAGGCTCCGAAAAAATCCCACACCAGGACGACGATGTCCCCTTCAAAGGGGCAGCCAAATTCATTCTCCATCCCCAGGCCCTGACCTCATCCTGCACCTCCCCTCTTTCTCTCTCTTTTCGTAATCCCTCGCTCTATCCCTCTGATTGGTTGGACAGGGAGGTGTTTCGGGTTTCTGTCAGAGAGTCGCGATGTCCGTCACAGCGACAAAAGACGCTCGATTTGGTGAGCTAGCTTTCGAAATTACGAGCACGATTTCATCGGCATGCTAAAAAACGAAACGAAACAAGCAAACAAAAAAAGGCACTGCGGAGTATGCTGTCAGTGAGGCAGGCATGTAGTAGCAACACACACACACACACACACACACACACACACACACACACACACACACACACACACACCTGCAGCCACAACAATCTCTCTCAGACATAAATAAATCCGACAGCACTCTCACCAAGCAAGTCAAAACTAAAATGCTTCAGAATGCTATATGTGTGTGTGTGTGTGTGTGTGTGTGTGTGTGTGTGCCTCAGTGACTAACACTTAACCCCAACCTCCAGACGCAGGTAAATCCTCCAGCTGCCTCTCCCATGACTCCTACGTGTGTGTTTCCTAATGTCTGTCCATTCGCTTGCATTATCACGTCTCGTCAGAGCGTGACATCTTCTTTACAGGTGACTGAACGTCTGACTCGCTTTGCCGGAAAACGTCTCGGCCTCCTCCCTCACGGACAAATCGATCATCAGGTCGGATTTTAACACGAACAGCTACGCTTCGCTTGGCCCGTGAAGCTACGCTCCCTGAGCTAATGATACGACGCTGTAGAGCGAGAGCACTTTGTTCTGTTAGCTTAAGGAAACAACAGCTGATGGTGATGAATGGACGCTCGTAGCACCAGTCAACGGCAGCGGGAATTTCTGACAGCAAAACAAAACGAAAGCCCCTTCCTGGCGTCTTTCGGGAATGTTCCAGTGGGCCGGATACGGTGGATTGTGAAATAGTAAACTGTTACAGAGTGAGATTTGAAAATCTAAGAATAGACTGAGACTGAATATAAAAAAATAATCTGAAAAAAAAAATTTAATACAAATGAAAGAAAAGTATTACTTGCCTTTAAAAAAAAGAAAGAAAAGAAAATCGGTAAATATATAAAACACTAAAAAATATAATAACTGCTTGGTTATCATAAAAAAAACAGTCATTTTAGAAAAAAGTCCACTGAGTGTTTAATATAAAATTAACTGACTTTTTTTTTTCAAAATAGAAATACAATCATTTAATTTTATATTAAACACTCAGTGGCCTATTTTTTTTTTTATCCAAAATGACTTTTTTTTAACAGAAAAACAATAACTTAATTTTATATGAAACACTTGGTAGACTATTTTTTCCAAAATGAGAAAAAGGTGGGTTTTTTTAATTATTATCTTAAATTTTTTTTTTTTACTTACAGAAATACAAATCATTTAATTTTGTATAATACACTCGGTGGACTTTTTTTTTCCAAAATGATGAACAGGTGGTTTTTTTTTCCTTTTTCTTTTTTACAGAAATACAATCCTTTAATTTTATATTAAACACTCGGTGGATTATTTTTTTGAACAGAAATACAATCATTAAATTTTATATTAAACACTCAGTGGCCTATTTTTTTTTTATCCAAAATGACTTTTTTTTTTTACAGAAAAACAATAACTTAATTGTATATTAAACACTTGGTGGACTATTTTTTCCAAAATGAGAATTTTTTTTTTTTTTTGGGGGGGGGGGGGTAAAAAAAAACAGAAATACAACAATTAAATTATATATTCAACACTTGATGGACTATTTTTTTCCCAAAATGATGAAAAGGTTTTTTTTTTTAAACAGTTTTTTTAAACAATCATTTAATTTTATATAAAACACTTGGTGGACCATTTTGTTTTTTTACCAAAATGACGAACATTTTTTTTTAATAAACAGAAATGCAATAATTTAATTTTATATTAAACACTCAGTGGCCTCTTTTTTTCCCCCAAAATGACAGGTTTTTTTTATTTATTTTTTTAAACAGAAATACAATAACTTAATTTTATATTAAACACTTGGTTGACTATTTTTTCCAAAATGAGAAAAAGGTTTTTATTTATTTATTTATTTTTTTCTAACTTACAGAAATACAATAATTTAATTTTATATAATACACTCGGTGAACTATTTTTTTTTCCAAAATGATGAACAGGTTGGGGCGGCACGGTGGTGTAGTGGTTAGCGCTGTCGCCTCACAGCAAGAAGGTCCGGGTTCGAGCCCCGTGGCCGGCGAGGGCCTTTCTGTGTGGAGTTTGCATGTTCTCCCCGTGTCCACGTGGGTTTCCTCCGGGTGCTCTGGTTTCCCCCACAGTCCAAAGACATGCAGGTTAGGTTAACTGGTGACTCTAAATTGACCGTAGGTGTGAATGTGAGTGTGAATGGTTGTCTGTGTCTATGTGTCAGCCCTGTGATGACCTGGCGACTTGTCCAGGGTGTACCCCGCCTTTCGCCCGTAGTCAGCTGGGATAGGCTCCAGCTTGCCTGCGACCCTGTAGAACAGGATAAAGCGGCTACAGATAATGAGATGAGGAGACAATCATTTAATTTTATATTAAACACTCGGTGGATTATTTTTCCAAAATGATGAAAAGTTTTTTTTTTCTTTTAAACAGAAATACAAAGCTTCATTTCAAAGAGAGTTTGGGTTTGTTTAACTCTCCCTAATTACTTTTACTATTATGTTCGACACCGTTTTATTATTTTGATAAAAAGAGCCTCCACTTTCTAAAGAAACTCTAAAAACCATGAAAAATACAAAGGATGTGTCAGTGTATAACTACTGTACTGCTGCATGAAACCGTCCGTAATGTTGTATATACAAATTTAACACAACCACTAAAATCATCAGCAGTAAAGCTTCAGTTTATGTCACTCCTCGTGTACAGGGTGTCCAGGGATGTGATCAGCTGAACGTCAGGAAAAAAAAAAAAAACAGGTAGTTTTAAGTGAATGTCAGGTTCCTCAGCTTGCTGCGTGACCTTAAGTTGCTCTCCTGGGTCTGAGGATGAGCTAAGTGACGTGAGAAAAGCCGGATTATCGTCTGCCTCAGAACTGGCGTGTTCCTGTCCTCTCTCTGGCCCGGGAGCGAGTGTGTGAACTGGGACTGTCGCTGAGTGATCGTCTTGATGCTCTAACAAAGCGCCCTCTCACTTTCATGCCTCTGTATCCTCCTGACTCGTTGGGTTCAGTTTAAAAGGCATGAGATCTTCTGTCTGCTGTGACATTTTCTTTCTCTGCCTCTCTAACTAACTCTGAAACCAATGAGTCAGAAAGTGACTGTAGAAAAGAGACATAACAATATGGCAGAAGACTCCTGTACATCTCTCTGTCTCTCTTTCTCTCTCCAGTCCCAGTGTGGGTTCAAAAGGCCGAGTCTGTTCCTCAGCTCCCTGTGCACAGATCGGATCCACAGCAAAACGGTAAACAGCTGTGAGGCACTTGTTTTATCCCCAGGACGTCTATTCCCTAATCCTCTTTAACTGTTATTCCATGCAATAAAAATAGCCATGAAACGAAGGATTAAACACGAATGCATGAATCTCCCAGCTGGAAGAACTGACCAGGTCATCTCCGGCCTTGGCATTTCCGAATAAAAATGTGTAAGTGATGCAAAACTGGGCTATGACCTAACCCAAGTGCTGGGTGCAGGTGCAGGTATGTATGTGCCTTCAATTTAGCATCACTTTCACTTTTTTTTTTTTTATTAGGGAATCACCAAATATATACCTTACATCAGGTTTAAAGCTACACTACATTCAGAAAAGCAGAAAAATATGAACGGTCCTTGAGGGTCTCACCATAGTGAAAACAAGGTATTTGCATCACCCTTGACACTTGATGATAGCTCAGTGGGTAAGGTCATCAGAACATTGTTCCCACTGTTGGAACCTTGAACAACATCTTTAACCCTCATGTTTATGCTTAATCTGCCAAATGTAGGAATGTCAAAGTCCCTCCCATGTCAGGACCTGGTCTTCCCAGGCAGTCTCCCATCCTAGTACTAACCAGGCCCTTAAGGCACATCAGGCAGCGCCAATCTCCATTTCTATCGCCCCTGGCCTGTCACCTATTACATAGCTAGGGTTACAGTGGGGGGCTGGTAACCACCAGTTTGACTCCCTCCTTGCATCTGTATTGTGGCACCTTGCCAGATGGTGGTAGGTACCATTTTTATGATGGTCTTTGGTATGACCCAACCATATGATCTCCCACTCAAGAGGCAGACACGCTAACCATTAGGCCAATTCATGGTAAACATATGAATGTAGAAGGCAGATAATGGTTGAGGACCTTTATCTAGGGCTTACCATTAACAAGGGGGAAGTCAAGATCATCCCAAGAGCCTGCAACAGACTGAAAACTTGATTGGACCTTAGAAAGAAAAATGTGAAAGGGGTATCCAGTGATTAGACCCATCGAACATTGACATTTATCCAACAGGATACAACTGAGCAGTTGAGGGTTGAAGGTCTTGCTTAAGGACTCAAGAATGGTAGCTTGACAAGGACAGGATTTGAACTCCCAGCCTTCCAATCAGCAGGTCTAACCACTGAGCCACCATTTTTTGAGCCATCTATATTAACTGTAAGCAGGGCTCCAAAGTTACGCACGCAACAGTAAATTGTTTGCCCCATCGTTGGGAGACTGCTGGCTCAAATCTCGATGATGCAAACACTGGCCTTGCTCTCGTAGTATATTCTCTCCGATGTCAACAGCAACATTAACTGCTCATGTACGCGGAAGAGGGCCGACAGCGCTGTCCGACTAATGTGTTATATTACCTTCTGATGAGGCTTGAGCAGCAGTTCTCTAAGGAAGCCACGAGACCCTTTTTCTCAGAGACCTTCAAGGTTAAGTCCTATGACCCTTTTTTTTTCCGACAAAGAAAAATCCTCTATTGCTGTACAATATAAAGAAATGGTCCGGGTCAATGAGACATTCATTGGTAAGCTGAAGGTTGAGCACTTCTTTCGATTTACTTCCCCCAAGGCTTTTCTTTATAGAACGCTCCATAACTATTTGGTTGAACCGCATCAGCAAGAGCTCAAGCAGTTACGAAAATATTCACAAGGTCCCTCCCATGATCACTTTGTCCTTCTATGATTATGGCATTCTAATTTCTTTCCATATTCATGCCCATATTCATTTGGCAATCAAGACACAATAAAGGTACATTTAACAGCCATCACCTCTAATGGACTAGATAATGCGTGTGCGTTTCAGCCCGAAACTGCAGATATGTTCACCGCTGAAAAGCCTAGCAATTATTCCTTCAGTAAATCGGCTCTTCACGACTGCCCTTTGACTCCACAAAGCACCTGTGACAATGTAACTAAAAATGGATCGCTCATATCTTGGGGGGGTTGAAAGAAAAGGACTTTTGAGCAACAAAAAGTAGAAATTTTACCTAAAGCAGTACAGGATGGCCATGGTACCCACAGGATAAGGGGCAAACTGGTTGCGGCAAATATGCCAGACTTTGTGTCATTAAGTAATTACGGAGGGTACTTTGGAAAATTGCTCCATTTAAAGGGATGATGTTTTCTAATTTAGGATCAAAGCTGGAAATTTTTTCAGCATGCCACGTTATTTCTCATTGCTAAAAGCGACCAAACCCATGGCAACGAAAGACGAATTGGTCTCGAGCTCTTTTCTAGATATCTGTGTGTGTAAGAGAGGGCGAGAGAAAGAAATAGAGAAAGAGAAAGGGCCATTGAGGGCCCTTTGAAGTCAGAGGCCTGATTATGGTTGGAAACCTAGTTTGCTACAGAAACCCGATTTTGATTAGCTTGACAATTCAACCCTCCCAGACCTCCCTTTAATTTGATCCTGAATGAACAAAATAACCAGGTACAGTTTCGAACTTCTTAAGCACACAAAGATAAAAAGAGTGAGAGAGAGAGAGAGAGAGAGAGAGAGAGATCTGGGAAAGAAACTCTAGCGCATTGCAATAATCCTGGTCATCAATCACGTGGGTCTAATTGGTCGTCAGTGCCTCGGGACGCTCTTAATTGTATTGTCCAGCGTTAAATAAAGGCCACCATTCAAAATAAGCTGTGCTTTGTTTATCCGCTTGAATAGCAGCAGCAGTTTCTTTCCATAACCCACTCCCTGTTTCAGGCCAGGACAATGAGAACGCAGTGTGTACAAGAACACTGGGAGTTCAAACTGAGGACCACCGTCAATGTCGCTTGCACTCGAGCATGGACAGCACATCCTTTCCACAAAACCACCAGCCAACTTTTGCTCCAGCAAACAGAAGAAGTGGCGGAAAGAGGTGCTGCCATTTTGGCTATCAAACCTTCAGAGTTTACAGTAATTGGTGGACAGTAGAGTAGTTTGCTCTTGGGGTGTCGAGCTTCTATACGCAAAGCTCATTCCCAATTAAACGGTGAACGAAAGCGGCTTTGGCCACGCTTTGTGCTCCTGTTCGAGCCCAAATCCACCCCGTCAAGCACTTAATTGGCGGGTGTGAGCTTTGTCATGGAAATGGACGTCGTTTCACACGGTTTTTTTCAAATGCCTTTCGCTTCACTGGTCACAAAAGACGACTTTTTTCAACAAACACCTTTTCCATCATTGCTACAGTTTCCCAGAAAGCAACAACTGAACTACGACTGGCCAGTACTGTAACGGCTTCGTATTTTAATGGCACTTCCAGGTAGATTTCCATCAATTATTCCAATTTTTAAATGGTTTGTCAGCTCAAAAGTAGAAGCATGTAACATTCTCACTGGGCTACAATCAAGCTCTCAAAGAGCATAAGTTTGACATTAAGCTGACCGTGATTGGTCGGAAATTGTTGATTAGTCTTCTATACCAGAAGGTCTGACAAGAGTCCCGGCTACGAGGCAAATTAAATGTTGCGCTTGTTCTGTTGTTACGTCGTTGTTTCTATTGTAACAACCGTTCATGTTGTGTCACAATCAAAATTCATCTCATCTCTCATTATCTCTAGCCGCTTTATCCTGTTCTACAGGGTCGCAGGCAAGCTGGAGCCTATCCCAGCTGACTACGGGCGAAAGGCGGGGTACACCCTGGACAAGTCGCCAGGTCATCACAGGGCTGACACATAGACACAGACAACCATCCACACTCACATTCACACCTACGGTCAGTTTAGAGTCACCAGTTAACCTAACCTGCATGTCTTTGGACTGTGGGGGAAACCGGAGCACCCGGAGGAAACCCACACGGACACGGGGAGAACATGCAAACTCCGCACAGAAAGGCCCTCATCGGCCACGGGGCTCAAACCCGGACCTTCTTGCTGTGAGGCGACAGCGCTAACCACTACACCACCGTGCCGCCGCATCAGGACATGTTTATGTAAAATTTATGGGAGGAGTCTCCAGTGTCAGCATTTCCACTATGGGAAGGTGGAAGTCAGCATTTCCACTATGGGTTAGTACAGGTTTGTTTATTTGTTTTAAGATATTCTACTTCAGTTGAAGTACTATTCTTATTTAAGTTCCATTCTTATTTAGTTATGTATATAGCCCGTCTCTTTACTTTTCTATTTTTATACATCGATATATTTTTTTCTATACTTTTATTTCACTCTGTTTTTTGTTACTGTTTATTCCTGACTCTTTTTCTATTTGTGAGTTGCTGTAACATGTAAATTTCCCCACCGAAGGATGAAGAAAATTGATCTTATCTTAAAGAGAGCAAACTGATTCTTTCGCACAATTATAAACATAAAGAAGACAGTGCGTCATATTTTTTAATGTCATAAAAATGATCATCACTGACAAATTGCTGTGGGAGAAAAGGAGTAAAACAATTGGAACAGGCTGGTAACCCTCCATCACTCCACCCCAAATACTGATTATGTTATGTGTATGTCTCCGTTTGTTTGTGTGTCTGTCTGTTTCCAATGTAACCCAAAGTAATGAATGAATCTGGATGAAAATTGGTAGAAAGGTGAGTCATGGGCCAAGGAACAATTGATTAGATTTTGACCCAAATCAGGATATATATGTGGATCCAGGATTTTTTTGGTTCTTTCCAACGTAACTCAAAAAGTAATGAACGGATTTGGATGAAATTTGGTGGAAAGGTGGGTTATGTGCTACGGAACAATTGATTAGATTTTGACCCAAATCCAGATATGTACTGTATGTGGATCCAGATATGTATGTGGATCCAGGATTTTTTTGGCTCTTTCCAACATAACTCAAAAAGTAGTGAACGAATTTGGATGAAATTTGGTGGAAACATGAGTCATGCGCTAAGGAATAACTGATTAGATTTTGACCCAAATCCGGATATGTACGTGGATCCATATATATATATATATATATATATATATATATATATATATATATGGGGCGGCACAGTGGTGTAGTGGTTAGCGCTGTCGCCTCACAGCAAGAAGGTCCGGGTTCGAGCCCCGGGGCCGGCGAGGGCCTTTCTGTGCGGAGTTTGCATGTTCTCCCCGTGTCCGCGTGGGTTTCCTCCGGGTGCTCCGGTTTCCCCCATAGTCCAAAGACATGCAGGTTAGGTTAACTGGTGACTCTAAATTGACCGTAGGTGTGAATGGTTGTCTATGTGTCAGCCCTGTGATGACCTGGCGACTTGTCCAGGGTGTACCCTGCCTTTTGCCCATAGTCAGCTGGGATAGGCTCCAGCTTGCCTGCGACCCTGTAGAAGGATAAAGCGGCTAGAGATAATGAGATGAGATGAGATATATATATATATATATATATATATATATATATGTGGATCCAGGATTTTTTTTTTTGCCTGTTCCCAGCATAACTCAACAAATAGTGCATGGATTTGGATGAAACTTGTTGGAAAGGTGAGCCATGGGCCAAGGAACAATTGATTATATTTTGAGCCAAATCAGGAGATGTATGGTATGTAGATCCAGGATCAAGATTTGTATGCGCATCCAGGATTTTTGTGTTTGCTCCCAACGTAACTCAAAAAGCAGTGAACGGATTTGGATGAAATTTGATGGAAAGGTGAGCCATGGGTCAAGGAACAACTGATTAGATTTTGACCCAAATCTGGATACGTATGCGGATCCAGGATTTTTTTTTTTTTTGGCTCATCCCAACATAACTCAAAAAGTAGTGAACGGATTTTGATGAAATTTGGTGCAAAGGTGGACCATGCATCAAGGAACAACTGATTAGATTTTGATGCACATCTGGCTATGTATGTGGATCCAGGATCCAGATACGTCTGCGGATCCAGGATTTTTTTTTTGTTTGTTCAAAATGTAACTCAAAAAGTAGCAAACAGATTTGGATGAAATTTCATGGACAACTTTAATATTATCCCAAGTTCAAGTGATTTGATTTTTGATTATGTTAATAATATGTCGCTTGGCAGAGGTATGCACTCTACCGAGTGCCCTTCTAGTTATTTTCCCGTAACAGCACACCTTATACTGTTTACTCAAACACTTCATCCAAGCTTCAACCTTTATTTGACACCTCTGAAATTTTCTTTTTCTATTTCTCCAAAGTGTTCCCCTGAACTCGCCTTTTATTGTGTATTCCGCAGCAGTCCTTGCTGAAAAGAAACCAAGGAAGTTATTACACGTCTCGTCTCAATACCGTTAACCCTTCTGCCACCTTTGACACTTCTGAAATTAAGCGTCATGCCTTGTGAGAAGGTCGACACTGCTACGCTCGACCCGCACCACATTCTCCTCCGAGGTGACAGATTTCACCACGATTAGGAACCGACCCACGCTAATGCAGTGTCTTTTGTGGCCTGAGGCAAATTTTCACATCCAAACTGTTGATACAAGTCTAAAAGCCACTTTGAGTGCTTTTTGCCCAGAAAGCGATGGGACATCAAGGATGTGGAACATCTTTATGGCGTTACGAGCAGCAAGGGCCTTGCCAAATTGTTTTACTCCTGCTGAAGCACTTAGTTTAACAACCATTTTGGCAGAGAAACACTCGCCTTCTATAAAACAGTCCGACAGAGACGCTACGCCGGAGGAATTTCGACTCATTTTCGCAGACATAATTCAGTCTTCGTTTAGGTGGATTCTGTTTTTCTTTTTTTAAGCTCATGGAAAGTATTCAAAGGAAGTATTGTCAAGAGGCAGAATTTTTAGAAAAATCTCTGATTTACGTCAATCACCGAGTGCAGAACTCATGACTTGATTCATTAGAACAGTGCTGATGAGACGAGACGTATCTGTCTCACTCCTTTGACAATCTCTCTCTTTCCATATCTCTCCCTCACCAGGACAAAGTTGACATCAGTTAAAGAAAAAAAAACCCACAGAGAAAAGAAAGAACAGTCAGTGTTTGGTCTAACGCAAGGTGAAAATGCCCTAAAATAGAAAAATGACACTCGTTCGTTTTGTCCACTCTGTCTGTGTTTGTCCATGTCGAGCTGTCAGAAGAGAAAAATTGCTCTTTTCAGCTCGGCTGAGGTAAGTAAAACAAGGCTGCGGCTCTAAAAATATACAACAAAAAAGAAGGAGGAATAAAAAACGGACGGAAAATAACACGTCAGGCACACATCAGAAGTCGGGTATCAAGTAACGTCTTGAAAGTTAAGCCACATTGAGATGTGCTGTTAGAGGAAAATAATCGGCGTTAACACCCTTTCACACATTTTATGTATTTATGAAATTACAGTACAGCAGACTTTTTATCCCTTTATAGTTACTTTAAAGGGTTACATTAAAAATAGGCACCTGATTTTTTTTCATACAAACTTTGCTATAGATTTCTACATTATCGAGTCAAAACATGACAAAAAGATTTTCGAGTTCCAAACGTTAATAATAATAATAATAATAAATTATTATTATTATTATTATTATTATTATTATTATTATTATTATTATTTCCCCAGCACAAAATTAAATGTGACAGGAAAAAAAAAAAAGTTTGTATCTAAGCAGCGTTTTACATAAGAGAGCACTTTTCGGATTACAAAAGAAAACATAATGAAGGCTACTAGATTTTGGTGCAAAATTACGAAGCGAGTGTCCAGTCCAGTCAAAGTGTCCAGAAGAACTGTGGCTGGTTCTGGAAGATGCTCAGTAAAACCTCCAGCTCAGTTCCTTATAAAACTGCACTCATTGGACCTGAGACTACGATTTTTTTAAATGTTTTTTTTTTTTTTTTTTTAAGCAAACGGTCATCTCACACTAAATACTGACTTTGTGTCATTTATTATGGCTTACTGATTACTGTTCATAGTATATTTTTTTTAAATATTGAAACATTTCATTTCATTATTATGAAGCCATGTTTGGTTGACAGCATTTATATGTGCCAACATTGAACTGGAGACTCCTTCCTTATCACTAAATAAACGCCTCCTCTGAGAAAAGCTTTCCTTTGTTAAGTAACATTTTTAAAAATCTGTTTATTATTAGACACAGTGCTACATGTTAATAGGTTATTACTATAGAAATGACACTTTCTGGCCAATCAGAATCTGGATATCTGGATATTTAACTCTGCGGTTTGCTCAAGTAAACGGAAAAGCAGGAATGTGAAATTCAACAGTCACCAAAAAAACAAACAAACAAGAAGACATGGTCATCACTATCACCTGCCACAAGCGTTTTACGAAGACCTTTTAACACTTCCAGTTGTGGTCAGAAGTTTACATACAGTGACATGAATGTCCTCTTGGATATGACTGTCATGGCAATATTTGGGCTTTCAGTCATTTCTTTGAACTGTTCTTTTTCTGTGGCAGAATGATTATACAGCATACAGCTTTAATAAAAAAAAAACATTAGAATTTGGTGCACAAGTTTTAATTTTCTTTGGGTTTTCTGAAATCAACACACAGTCAAAATTATACATACAGCACACCTAATATTTGGGTAAAATGTCTCTTCGCAAGATTCACCTTGACCAAAACACTTTTGTTTACCATGAACAAGCTTCTGGCAGAATTCTGGTTGGATATTTCACGACTCTTCATGGTAGAATTGATAGAGTTCAATTAATTTTTTTTTTCTTGGCATGGACTCAACTTATAAGCACAGTCCATATATTTTCAACAGGGTTGAAGTCAGGACTTGTTTGAAGCTTAATGTTAGCCTGCTTTATCCTCCACAACCAGCTCTGATGCGTGTTTGGGTTCATTGTCCTGTTGTAACTCCCAAGTCATGTTCAAGTTTCTGATGGTTTATGCTAAAGAATTCTGAGGTCATCCTCCTTCTTCATTATTCCATCCACTTTGTGCAATCAACCAGTTCCACTGGCAGCAAAACAGCCCCAGAGCATGATGATCCTACCACCACCACCAGCTGGTACAGTGTCCCTCTGTACATGGTGGTCACTGTGGCCAAACAACTCAATCTTTGTCTCATCTGACCATACAGCTATCCTCCAGAAGGCTTTTTCTTTGTCCGTGTGGTCAGCTTCAAACTTTAGTTAAGCTTGAAGGTGTCAATTTTGGAGCAGAGGGTTATTTCTTGGATAGCAGCCTCTTAGTCCCTGGTGATCTGAACTGTAGACAGTGATCCATCAGCTTCCAGTTCATGGCAGGGCTGTGCCATGGTGGTTCCCAGGTTGTTCCTGCCCATCCAAACCAATTTCCTCTCAGCTGAGGGTGACAGTTTGGGTTTTCTTGAAGCAAAGTGGTTTGGCAAAGTGACCACACCTCACAATAACTTGCAAACAATTGTTTGAACCGATCTTGGAATTTGCAGTTGTTTAGAAATGGCTCCAAGAGACATTCCAGAGTTGTGTACTGTATATGTGTGATCCTCTTCTCAGATCTGCACTGAGCTCCTTGGACGTTTCCATTTTACTGTGTGTTGGTCAATCCAGTGAGTGCTGTAAACAAACCCTTTTTATGAAGGCACAGAGAAGCTACCAGCTGTAGTCAATCATGATCACTAACAGGAAGTTAAGAGACCTTGGCCTTGGCAAGATAAGAGACATTTTGGAAGTTTCAGCACCTCCGAATTAATAATCTATGTAAAATTCTGACCCTGTGTTGATTTTAAAAAACCCAAAGAAAATTAAAACTTGTGCACCAAATTCTAGTGTTTTTTTTTTTATTAAAGATGTATGCTATACAATCATTCTGCCACAGAAAAAGGAACAGTTCAAAGAAATGACTGAAAGCCCAAATACTGCCATGACAGTCATATCCAAGAGGACATTCATGTCACTGTATGTAAACTTCTGACCACAACTGTACGTCCTTATGAAGCTATTGCTTGAATATTGACTTGTGATGTCGTAAAACGCTACCCAGCTTTTTTCAGTAGTGTGAGCATGCAAAGTTTCATTGATGTAGCTTATGTAGTTTCTAAGAAAACTTGTCCAGATTGAAACGGACGAATGGACTCCATTCCTATATCCCCCTGCGCACTTCATGGCGAGGGATTAAAAAAAAAAAAAATCTTACAACAAAACCCTGAACTGAACGTTCGTTCGAAACTGTCTGACTCACTGTTTTTTCCTCCCACAATCCTTTGTGGCAGCTGGAATGGAGTCAGCATGCGAGTCCCATCTGTCTCACACCTCCAGTCTCTGTGGCTTTGGTGACTTTATACTGTTGTTTTAGACTGAAATCATTAAAAGCCACCAGAGCAGATGGCTTTTACAGAGTCCCTCAGCTTTCATTTAAAAAAAAAAAAAATGCATTTATAAAAAATACTGGAATGTGTGTGAGAATGAGCATCAAATGCCGCTGTTAATTGTGCATTTAACATTTCCTTTTATACTTTAATTATATTTTACAGCAAAATCTTTCACTATATAGCTTTAATAAAAAACGTAATGTGTGTGTGTGTGTGTGTGTGCGTGCGCTTGTTAAAAACATACATACAGACCAACAGGTGCACAAGGTAAGAGCCTGGATTCAGGGATACAGTGCTGAGTGTAAATGAGTGCACCCCCTTTGAAAAGTAACATTTTAAACAATATCTCAATGAACACAAACAATTTCACAAGACAAAAGTTTAATATAACATCTGTTTAACTTATAACGTGAAAGTAAGTTTAATAATATAACTTAAATTACACATTTTTCAGTTTTACTCAAATTAGGGTGGTGCAAAAATGAGTGCACCCCACAACAAAAACTACTACATCTAGTACTTTGTATGGCCTCCATGATTTTTAATGACAGCACCAAGTCTTCTAGGCATGGAATGAACAAGTTGGCGACATTTTGCAACATCAATCTTTTTCCATTCTTCAACAATGACCTCTTTTAGTGACTGGATGCTGGATGGAGAGTGATGCTCAACTTGTCTCTTCAGAATTCCCCATAGGTGTTCGATTGGGTTCAGATCAGGAGACGTACTCGGCCACTGAATCACTTTCACCCTGTTCTTCTTCAGAAATCCAACAGTGGCCTTAGATGTGTGTTGGAAAAGTGCACGACGACCAACGGCACGGAGTGATGGTAGCATCTTCCCTTTCAGTACAGAGTAATACATCTGTGAATTCATGATGCCATCAATGAAATGCAGCTCCCCGACACCAGCAGCACTCATGCAGCCCCACATAAGGACACTGGCACCACCATGTTTCACTGTAGGCACCATGCATTTTTCTTTGTATTCCTCACCTTTGCGACGCCATACAGTTTTGAAGCCATCAGTTCCAAAAACATTTATCTTGGTCTCATCACTCCAGAGTATAGAGTCCAGTAGTCTTCATCTTTGTCAGCATGGGCCCTGGCAAACTCTAGGTGGGCTTTTTTGTGCCTGGGCTTTAGGAGAGGCTTCTTTCGTGGATGGCATCCATGCATGCCATTCCTCTGCAGTGTACGCCGTATTGTGTCACAGGAAATAGTCACCCCAGTTTGGCTTTCTACTTCTTTAGATAACTGCAGTCAACTTGCATGCCGATTTTCTTCAACGCTTCTCATCAGAAGACGCTCCTGTCAAGGTGTTAACTTCCGTGGACGACCTGGACGTCTCTCTGAGATGGTTGCAGTTCCAGCTTTCTTAAATTTTTGTACCACTTTTGCAACAGTATTCTGACTGATAAGTAAAGCTTTGCTGATCTTCTTGTAGCCTTCACCTTTGTGGTGGAAAGAAATTATTTTCTTCGGGGAATTCTGAAGAGACAAGTTGAGCATCACTCTCCATCCAGCATCCAGTCACTAAAAGAGGTCATTGTTGAAGAATGGAAAAAGATTGATGCTGTAAAATGTCGCCAACTTGTTCATTCCATGCCTAGAAGACTTGGTGCTGTCATTAAAAATCATGGAGGCCATACAAAGTACTAGATGTAGTAGTTTTTGTTGTGGGGTGTACTCATTTTTGCACCACCCTAATTTGAGTAAAACTGAAAAATGTGTAATCTAAGTTTATATTATTAACCTTACTTTCACGTCATAAGTTAAACAGATGTTATATTAAACTTTGTCTTGTCAACATTTTGGAAATTGCTTGTGTTCATTGAGATATTGTTTAAAATGTTACTTTTCAAACGGGGTGTACTCATTTACGCTGAGCACTGTACAGTATATTCAGTGGCCTCAAAGGTCACCTGTAAAGACTTCATAGCTTTCTGTCGTGTGAATTCAGCCATTTTCGACTTTATCCTGCTTTATACTCGAGTCATTCAGTTCCAGCACAGAACACGTTCTTCATGTCGTCCTTGAGCTTTAATAAATATGCCCGGACCGTGTGTCCGTATTAGTGTCTTAGTTAGTGTAAGCTGAGCAAACCCTGAAGAAGGTCAGCTGATGAGTGTGCGTGTGTGTGAATAATCAGGCATCGAATGGCACTGAATCACGTCTGTTTGCTTCTTTACATCTTATACGTCTGAAGCCGTTTCAGACGGAAATTGTTCAATTATGTGTCGGAGTTGACAGTGTTTAGAGTCCCTATGTTTTTCGCGCGCGCGTGTGTTAGCAGAAGGCGTGGAAACCTCATTTCGAGTCAGACCGTGCAACTGTGTCACAGCTGTCAGCCAAAGCTCACTCGGAATTGCTCAAAAAGCCGTTTTCTCGACAAAAAAAAAAATAAATAAATATGTCGCAAAACTTTGTATTTCATTTTTAGGTATTTTAGATTTCATGATATTTTATACATTCGATGCTGTCCGAAAAACAGATCAGATACTTTTTTTAATTTCGCCACTTCACTTTAAGTCAGGGCTTGAACAGGTAAAAATAAACAAAGAGAGATTACATCGATAAATAAATAAATGTTTTGTTTTACACACAAAAATGAAGCAAATTGTCTTTCTTTTTAGTCCCTCGGGCTTTCAAGAAAATTAAATTAACTCAGTAAAATTTAAAAACAAACAAATTCTGCGACATCGCCTGGACCGAGGGTATTTATTTATTTATTTATGTAATGTTTGTCCATAAAATCAGGGCAAGTCGTCTTTCTTTAATCCCTCTTTAGTCCCAGTGTGGGACGGTGGTGTAGTGGTTAGCACTGTCGCCTCACAGCAAGAAGGTTCTGGGTTCATGGCCAATGGAGGCCTTTCTGTGTGGAGTTTGCATGTTCTCCCCATGTCTGTGTGGGTTTCCTCCGGGTGCTCCGGTTTCCCTAAACACACGTGGTTAGGTTAACATGGCCCGAGGTTGGGCTGAAGTGCCCTTGAGTGCGGCACCTAACCCACAACTGCTCCCCGGGCACTGTAGCATAGCTGCCCACTGCTCTGGGTGTGTGCTCATTGCTCACATGTGTGTGTGCACTGCTTCAGATGGGTTAACTTCGCTGTGTGCTTGAATGGACGTGTGACAAATAAAGGCTTCTTTTCCTTGTTCTTAAATTATATTCGATTTGTAGTGGAATTAGCAACTAATGTTTAGTGTAGCTGTGTAATGTTTTGTTTTGACTTTTTGTATGTCACATTGTTCCGTGTGTGTTCCATATGTTGTTTCAAAGTTCTGCGGTGTAGAAAATGGTAATATATATATATTAAAAAAAAAAAAAACAGATACAAATCACTTTACAAATTCAAATCACCGACAGTGTATAAATCACTTGAGGATTTAATTTGCACTTTTGAAAATCTACCTCGTCCCTTGGTTCATTGCACGTCTTGTGTTCATTGTTTGTGCACTGCTGTCTTTGTTGTACTGTATAGCTTTTGTGTTGGTATAATTATATACGAGTGATTCCACGCTTATGGGTACTGAAATGGGGACATGAACTTATTTTTAAAAATTCACCTAAAACCATTTCTTTTTTTACCATCAGGTCACAAAACGTGTAATCTTTAATGAATATGTTAAAAGATAACTTTAATTTTCTGAGATGTAATAAAAACATATTTATATGCCAAAGTCAAGCCTATGAGTTCCAAAATGATGTCTGTTACATTACTTCTGTTACGATTGTCCATCTCGCGTCTGTTACAAATTAATTACAATCTCGCTATATACCATGTTAATCTTATTGAAAGAATGTGTATGTTTATTCTACTACACATGTTTATTAATTATATTTGCTAAAACATCACCTTCCTATGTTTCAAAAAGTAATTCTACATTGTTAAAATTGAGAATATATATGTCCACAACACTTCTGTTACGTTCTGACTTTGGCATATAAATATGTTTTTATTACATCTCAGAAAATTAAAGTTAGCTTTTAACATATCATTCATTAAAGATTACATGTTTTGTGACCTGATGGTAAAAAAAAAAGAAATGGTTTTAGGTGAATTTTTAAAAATAAGTTCATGTCCCCATTTCAGTACCCATAAGCGTGGAATCACTCATATACGGTATATTTCAAAAATAAAACAAAACTAATAATGTCTAGTGTAATTTGGCCTTTGAAGATCACAAAAATGCGCCTGGAAATAGCTGAGAAGCTATCTCCAGTCATCTAAAGCCTAGGTCATAACCGGACGTATGATTTTTTGGCCGTGCGATTTTTGGCGTTTCCCAAATCGCTGCGGTTTTTTTGTTCGTGGAGAAAGACGCATGTTGGCTGTAAGTTTGTCTTGCAACCTGAAATAAACATAAGCGCCCGTAGAGTTTGTTTGACATGACAAAGAACCTCTGCGGCCGGTCTGAGGCCAGTCTACGGCTCGAAAATCAGCACGTCACATGCGTGCCCTCCGTGTGTTTCTTGCGTTTTTTGCACGTAGACCGGCCATAGGAGCACGTACAGCCGGTTGTGACCGAGGCTTAAAGCCCTTCAGCTTCCGGGGCCCCTAAGGCAGGCCCCAGACCCCTGGACGCATTGTTCTGGGCCTTTGGCCCGTCTTTTGGACAGGCTAAAATTTGGACGGACGGACAACATTTCAGACTTGTCTGTCCTGTGACAGTCTGCTTAATACTCCTTATTTCCCACAGTGTATATATTTAAATACTACTACTACTACTACTACTACTAATAATAATAATAATAATAAACAAAGAAACAAATGATGACTGATTATCATCATTATTGCTGTTGTTAATTTTTTATTAATAATAATAATAATAATAATAATGTGTTGTTGTCGATGATCATTATAATTATACCAAACAACAACAACAACAACAACAACAACATTAATTAATTAGTTAAGTGCTCGAACTGTAATTTAACTCTGAGGGACCATTTATTTATTTATTTATTTATTTATTTAGCATATTTATACCCTTGATTATGGCTTTTAATTACTTATAACAACACTTATGTGCCATTTTTTTAGACGAAAAAAAGAATAACCATCAAACAACCACTGAGGCAAATATAAATGAATAAATACTTAATTGAGTGTGTGTGTATATATACTGTATATTTCATATTCACTTATAAACTCTTGCACCTTGTGTATTTTTAGAGTCGCTCAGCTGTGTGTGTGCGCGTTTTACACTACACGCAACAAAAATGGAGCAGCAGGTGCGTGAGCCTAGTTTAAGGTCAGGCTATGTATGTAACCGTGTCCCGGCTCCGAGGGGTCAAAGGTCGCTTATAATTACACACCACCTTTTTTTTTTTTTTTTTTGTTCCACCCCCATGTGCACCAGATTCCCTTCTCTTCCAGAATGTTCCGTCTCTCGTTCTCTTGCTTTACCCTTGAAAGGAGTGCGAGTGTATAAAGACTCATTATAAAGTCTAGCGCTGATGGAGACAATCAGAGGAGCGAGGAGGGACACGTGAGGACGTAATTAGTTCTCGCTCCGTGGGAGACGAGACGATAAACGTCGGAATAACGTCAGGAACGGGAACTCACTCTTGCTCTTCTCTCTGTCTCTCCCTCTCTCTCGCTCTCTCTCGGTGTCTCTCGGTTCATCTGAGCAGGAAGAGCTGAAGTTTGGCAGAAAACGCTTCAGGCGTGTAATAAATATGTGAGAATTCAGAACTGTGCATGCATATATGGAGGTGTGTGTGGGGGGGACTGGAGTTAAAGCTATTGATTTCTCATTTCTCCTGTCACCCTGACTTCAAGCACACCGAGTCAAACAACCCACAGGTGCATCCTTAACACACACACACACACACACTTTAAGTGTAAGCTGTGACAGGTTTGATCAGACTTGAGCACTGATGCAGCTGCTCTCATGCATCTCTGATGTGTGTGTGTGTGTGTGTGTGTGTGTGTGTGTGTGTGTGTGTGTGTGTGTATGTGGCCTCTTATTGGCCCTTTGCTTCACTAGAGGAAATGAAACACTTTAGCCTTGACCAAGCAAACATGGTAGAGATAAGTTGTCTCATACAAACACACACACACACACAAAAACAAGAGCACCAGGAGGCACAGTTGAGTCCTGTGTGTGTGTGTGTGTGTGTGTGTGTGTGTGTGTGTGTGTCACTTCCATTTTATTTCTTCAGTGTCCATCGTCCATGCTGAGATGCACATCGTTCAACCTTCTATTACAGTTTACGATATCGGAATTAAACGTGACGTCACCGCCCCCAGTGTTTGAAGACGTCGCTCGTGTCGCCATGGCGAACAGAGGCAAAACCAGGGACTCGGCTTGGTTTCGGAGCTCCGTTTTGATTCAAACGTCCTCCGCTAAAATGACCAGACTTTTGGAATAAATTACAACCAAATGGGTCTTTGAAAAACGTATCCAGTTCCTGACCAAGAACCGCAGAGCGTCAAATAAACGGAATAATATTTACCGTATTTATCCTAATAAACGCGCCCGGGCGCAATGCAAAACATGAAGGGGGAGCGTCAATTTCGACCCTTAAATGACAAAAATCGAACATGACAAAATCATCGGAATTTAAAACATTTATTTTGAAACACATGAAAATACAGTTCTCATCTCATTATCTCTAGCCGCTTTATCCTTCTACAGGGTCACGGGCAAGCTGGAGCCTATCCCAGCTGACTACGGGCGAAAGGCGGGGTACACCCTGGACAAGTCGCCAGGTCATCACAGGGCTGACACATAGACACAGACAACCATTCACACTCACATTCACACCTACGGTCAATTTAGAGTCACCAGTTAACCTAACCTGCATGTCTTTGGACTGTGGGGGAAACCGGAGCACCCGGAGGAAACCCACACGGACACGGGGAGAACATGCAAACTCCACACAGAAAGGCCCTCATCGGCCACGGGGCTCAAACCCAGGACCTTCTTGCTGTGAGGCAAAACGATCCTTCACCGCTAGTTTTAAGTTAAAGGTTGTAGAACTGGCAGAGCAGAAAGGCAAACACTTAGCTGCAAAAACATTTAATGTTCACCGTAAACGTGTACAAGAGTGGTGCAAACAAAAGGTACGTCTCCACCCGTATTGATATCCGCAGCAGAGTGAATGTCCGTATTTTATATTGTCCATGTTTACTAACGCGATTTCCGGTAAAAAAAAATCAGCGGTGAAATTGAACGTCTCTGTTGTGGTTTGTTGGATTTAAAGTTTGTTAAATGAAGAAAATGGTTGGTAAATACTATTCTAGCTCTGAAAATCGTGGAGGCGCGTCAAATAGGGAGGGCGCTTCTATAAGGATACATACGGTACAAGGGATTTGTAGCTAATAACGAGGAGGATTATGTCGAGATGTCGGTACGTACAGTACGTATGAAGAAGTGAAACAAACAGAAGATGAAATAAGGAATAAACCACTTTCGGGGTCTGCTGTTTTCCGAAACGAATCAGCAGCTGCGTTTCTGTTACACTCGGACGATTCGATAAAGCAATCTTTTGCAAAATTGTAACAAACAAACCTTTTTCGTGTTGACAACAAAGTCACATGACATGACGTGAAGAGGAAATGCTGAAAATTTTTCTGAAAGAAAAAATAAGAGCCATCACGAGAGGAGAACAACCCAGAGTTAATGGCGTAACGTCACTCAACGGAAACGCAAATTTGTCGGAAATTTTTAAATCACGCGAATTGAAGATTTTGCACAAAACCACAACGGGAACGCTGAGAGACGGGTTTGAGTCACAACCCTGGATTTCACATCGAAGAAGTGTGTCGCTAATTAAGCAATTAAGTGTACTTTTTAATCCATTTCATGTTGGAGCTCAAGTCCAACGTTGAAAAACGGCCAGTTTTATGTGAGAATTGAATGTTGCCGTGGTGTAAACCTCAGTAATGACTTCGAAGCTCAACGCTAAGCTCGGTATCATCCTCACACATCTTCGGCAGAGTGTTCTGGCGCTGATGGTATCAGAAAAAAACCTCCACTTTCTGTTCTCAGAAAGCGCTAAACACGGGTAAACAGAGGCAGAGGAGGGAAAAAGCAGAGAGTACAAAATGATAAGGGGTGTGAGAGAGCGCTTGTGTGTGTGTGTGTGTGTGTGTGTGTGTATTCTGTAGTAACACAAGCCAACGTGTTAGGAAGGTTTAAAGCGAGTGCTTTTCTGTCGACAGTAACGCTTCGTACAAAACTGTGCGCGTCTGGACCTAAATTGAATTTCCGTCTCCTCCTTGCGTGACTCACAATCGTTGCCTGTGGGTTGCCATTTGCCTCTTTCCTTTCCTTTTTCTCTTTCTTGACGAGATGACCACATCCAGACATGTTCAATTTAGATTCCGGTGAACTGCTAACATTTTTTTTCTTCTTCTTCGGTCCATTTTCTTTTCGTGTGTGTCAAAGCTTCCTTTTTAAAACCTGTTTACGAAAGCAGGATGAAAGACGGATGGACGCTGCTGATCGCTCGTATCCGCATTCTGGGGTTCTGGAAGTATTCAGGGGCCTGGAAGCAATAAAAAGGCCCTGCAACGAGATCCTGGGCTGAGATTAATGAGTGCGCTCGGCTGCCGCGATGCCATTTAAATGGGCGAAGTAATTAAAGTGCACCTTCCATGAAAATTATTCATCGCCCGAGGATCAGGTGACGGGTGAAAGCCGTGGGTTAAGTGCCGGTTCGGCCACCGAGACCACCGGCGATTTAGCCGCAGCTGCTGAAGCGAAGACGCCAGGGTCAGGTCCGATCACGTTACCTAATGGAGGAGAAGTCACGGAAAGGTAGAGAAAGGTAGCGTAAAGCGAGAGAAGTGGAAGAAAGGGCTGCCAGGTAACTTAAAACGCCATACAAGCGCTACAAAAGAGGCTTGTGGGATCCGCTTAACCAGAAACCGACACCGGCCAACTGGGAATCCCGGCGAATCAATCAGTCCATTCTTTTTTAACGGCCCTTCCACAGATTCGGACTTTAAAGGGATCGATCAATGGCCTCGTTGTTCCCACTGAAAAGTGTGATCCGTCTCGGCGGTATCCAGCGAGATCCGTGCTGAAGCGATAGCCTGTCGATGGAGTGGCCGTATTAATTACGGGCCGAGTGAAAGGAGGCTTGAGTGAGGTGAAGTTAGAGTCCAGAGAACAACAACAAGAGAACTTGCTGACCAAGGAGTGGACGTTGATCAAGGATCGGCGTGGTCAGTTGCCACACTAATATCACACCAAACCCTCAGATGGATTGGTGCTTTGGGAACGAGACAACTTTGTTTATTCAGGATTAAATGTAACCGTAAATGGATAAAAAGAAAAAGCCAAAGTGCTGTGGTATAAGACCAACAACCCATTTCAGGACATGCTCTTGTAGAACCATAACCATCTCTGTCTGCATGGTAACTGTGATCACACCACGCTGTTGTTGATTAATTTCCGACACACTTAATGGTTGTGCAATACATTATGCAATACTGTACATGGCACTGAAACAATCTCTCTCTCTCTCTCTCTCTCTCTCTCTCTCTCTCTCACACACACACACACACACACACACACACACAAGCACAATGATCCACATGCTCTCATCTTCAGTCCGAAATGTTAAAATTTCTCAATACGCCTGACCAAAAAGCATAAAAAAGTCAAAAGGGAAAAAAAAAAGTCAAGCGTCGAGACGTGTTAAAGTCCTTGTTGTTTGTGGTACTAAAGATGACTAAAATGCCTGAGGAAAAAAAAAAAGTATGCTGTAATTCAGGTCCGCAGTCATGTTCGGGTGAGAAGCGTGAAGAAAAGAAAAGAAAAGAACGGAGGTTTAAAAGAAGAAGAAGAAAGACGACGTGATAATAATGAACTCGCAGGTTGAAAAACAGCAGCTATTTAAACCCTTTTAAAAGAGAACTGGGAAGTAATTAGGTTTCTGAGCAACAATACTTAGTGCTCTCTCTCTTTCTCTATCCTTCTCACTCATTCTCTCTCTATCACTCTCTTGCTTAGTCCTGCATGAGAATGTAACACAAGGGTAATTAAGGGGAGGTGCGAATTCCTCTTTAGATGCATCTCTTTCGGCAAACCACCCCTTGTTTTCCTGATTAAAATGCACTCAGTGCCTCTCTCTCTCTCTCTCTCTCTCTCTCTCTTTCTTCCTCTCTCTCTCAAATCACACCAGCTTTACTTCCCTAACCAGAGTTATCAGAAATACGAAAAAAGTCGTCAAACGATTTGTCGTTAACCGCGACGTCTCTTGGCCCGTTTGCGTTTGTTCGTTCATTCCGAGGCGGCTGATGGGCTTGTTAAGTCATTAAAGGCCCTAAAGGGTGGATATTTGATGACCCAGGTGTCAGCGCTAATGAGATCAGCTCCATCCTCGCCTTTATGACGCAGCCAGGGATAAAATTGCGATTGGGAAGCTTCGCTGAGCAGCGAATCGAGGGTGGCCAGACGAGGTTAAATTCTTTTTTCGTGAACCCAAAACAAAGAACGCATTGTCCTTAGGACTAACAAGAAGCGCTTTTGTTTAATCAGTTCACAAAAACTAATATTTGGTTCAAAGTTCTTACGAAAGAAGACACTATTTACACTGAGAATGTGCATTTTCAGAACACTTCTTCAATAATTCTTTCGAAGTTGGTCATGATTCCTCATAGTAAGCAGCATAAAATCATATTACAGTATTGTAATGTCATTTTTTTTGTCCTGAACAACCTTTATAGCAAATAATGACCTGTGAATAATTATTTAAAAGCTTCCTGTAACTCCAAATGTTAAATATGTGCTTCGTGGAAAAGGTTTACTAATTTGCTTGAGAAGTTCGAATAAACGTTCTTATTTTCCCCAAAAAGCAGCTTTTTAAAGTCAGGAAAAAGGAGTTAAGGAAGAAAAAGGGAGTGCAAAGAATGCAAAGGATTATGCTAACTCAAAATCCTGCTGTCTCAAATAGCTAGCCGGCTAGTTAACTGCTAGCAAACTAGCAAGCGTTTCTGACAAGTAAACACTCGTGAAATTTTAGTATCTCGGGACTCGATTTGGATTATTTTCTCAGGAATTTCTTTGTTTAACAGCAACCCAGTCAGAAAACACTACAACAGTTTTGCTCATTGCTTATTTTTCATAAGTTAGTTAGCTAGCTATCTTAGTATGCAGGTTCTGTGGGAAAAATGGTTCGGGTACATCACAAGAGCGAAATTAGCCCTCTGTAGAAGCATAAACAGCCTGGATGATTATGTATTTATGTTTATAATACACAGTGCTAAATGCTGTCATCCCTGAAAGCACCACTTTAACATCTGTAATAAAAAGGATCCAGGAGCGCAAAGGATTATGCTAACTCAAAATCCTTAGCTAGCCGGCTAGTTAACTGCTAACAAACTAGCAAGCTTTTCTGACAAGTAAACACTCGTGAAATTTTAGTATCTCGGGACTCGATTTGGATTATTTTCTCAGGAATTTCTTTATTTAACAGCAACCAGGTCAGAAAACACCGCAACAATTTTGCTCATTGTTAATTTTTCACACGTTAGTTAGCTAGCTAGCTTAGTACGCAGGTTCTGTGGGAAAATTGTGCGGGTACAGCATCACAGGAGGGAAACTAGCCCTCTATAGAAGCATAAACGGCCTGGATGATTATATATTTACGTTTATAATACACAGTGTAAATGTAATCGATGAAAGTGATAAAAATAGTTTAGGAACGAAACAAAACAAAAAACAATCCAGGAGCACAAAGGGTTATGCTAACTCTCAAGCCTGCTGTGTCAACAAATTAGCCGGCTAGTTAACTGCTAGCAAACTAGCAAGCGTTTCTGACAAGTAAACACTCGTGAAATTTTAGTATCTCGGGACTCGATTTGGATTATTTTCTCAGGAATTTCTTTATTTAACAGCAACCTAGTCAGAAAACACCGCAACAATTTTGCTCATTGCTAATTTTTCACACGTTAGTTAGCTAGCTAGCTTAGTACGCAGGTTCTGCGGGAAAATTGTGCAGGTACATCATCACAGGAGGGAAATTAGCCCTCTGTAGAAGCATAAACGGCCTGGATGATTATATATTTACGTTTATAATACACAGTGTAAATGTAATCGATGAAGGTACCATTTTAACATCTGTAATCTGGTAAAAATAGTTTAGGAATAAAACAAAAAAACAATCCAGGAGCACAACGGGTTATGCTAACTCTCAAGCCTTCTGTGTCAACAAATTAGCCGGCTAGTTAACTGCTAGCAAACTAGCGAGCGTTTCTGACAAGTCGCAAGATTTCAGTATCTGGGACTCGATTTGGATTGTTTTCTCAGGAATTTCTTTATTTAACAGCAACCCAGTCAGAAAACACTACAGCAGTTTTGCTCATTGTTAATTTTTCATAAGTTAGTTAGCTAGCTAGCTTAGTATGCAGGTTCTGTGGGAAAAATGGTTCGGGTACATCATCACAAGAGCGAAATTAGCCCTCTGTAGAAGCATAAACAGCCTGTATGATTATGTATTTATGTTTATAATACACAGTGCTAAATGCTGTCATCCCTGAAAGCACCACTTTAACATCTGTAATAAAAAGGATCCAGGAGCGCAAAGGATTATGCTAACTCAAAATCCTTAGCTAGCCGGCTAGTTAACTGCTAACAAACTAGCAAGTGTTTCTGACAAGTAAACACTCGTGAAATTTTAGTATCTCGGGACTCGATTTGGATTATTTTCTCAGGAATTTCTTTGTTTAACAGCAACCCAGTCAGAAAACACTACAACAGTTTTGCTCATTGCTTATTTTTCGTAAGTTAGTTAGCTAGCTAGCTTAGTACGCAGGTTCTGTGGGAAAAATGGTTCGGGTACATCACAAGAGCGAAATTAGCCCTCTGTAGAAGCATAAACAGCCTGTATGATTATGTATTTATGTTTATAATACACAGTGCTAAATGCTGTCATCCCTGAAAGCACCACTTTAACATCTGTAATAAAAAGGATCCAGGAGCGCAAAGGATTATGCTAACTCAAAATCCTTAGCTAGCCGGCTAGTTAACTGCTAACAAACTAGCAAGCGTTTCTGACAAGTAAACACGCGTGAAATTTTAGTATCTCGGGACTCGATTTGGATTATTTTCTCAGGAATTTCTTTATTTAACAGCAACCCAGTCAGAAAACACCACAACAATTTTGCTCATTGCTAATTTTCCACACATTAGTTAGCTAGCTAGCTTAGTACGCAGGTTCTGTGAGAAAATTGTGCGGGTACATCATCACAGGAGGGAAATTAGCGCTCTATAGAAGCATAAACGGCCTGAATGATTATATATTTACGTTTATAATACACAGTGTAAATGTAATCGATGAAAGTGATAAAAATAGTTTAGGAACGAAACAAAACAAAAAACAATCCAGGAGCACAAAGTGTTATGCTAACTCTCAAGCCTGCTGTGTCAACAAATTAGCCGGCTAGTTAACTGCTAGCAAACTAGCAAGCGTTTCTGACAAGTAAACACTCGTGAAATTTTAGTATCTGGGACTTGATTTGGATTATTTTCTCAGGAATTTCTTTATTTAACAGCAACCCAGTCAGAAAACACCGCAACAATTTTGCTCAGTGCTAATTTTTCACATGTTAGTTAGCTAGCTAGCTTAGTACGCAGGTTCTGTGGGAAAATTGTGCGGGTACATCATCACAGGAGGGAAATTAGCGCTCTATAGAAGCATAAACGGCCTGGATGATTATATATTTACGTTTATAATACACAGTGTAAATGTAATCGATGAAAGTGATAAAAATAGTTTAGGAACGAAACAAAACAAAAAACAATCCAGGAGCACAAAGTGTTATGCTAACTCTCAAGCCTGCTGTGTCAACAAATTAGCCGGCTAGTTAACTGCTAGCAAACTAGCAAGCGTTTCTGACAAGTAAACACTCGTGAAATTTTAGTATCTGGGACTTGATTTGGATTATTTTCTCAGGAATTTCTTTAGTTAACAGCAACCCAGTCAGAAAACACCGCAACAATTTTGC
This sequence comes from Neoarius graeffei, assembly GCF_027579695.1. NCBI lineage: Eukaryota > Metazoa > Chordata > Actinopteri > Siluriformes > Ariidae > Neoarius > Neoarius graeffei. The sequence continues at coordinate 19,417,436 of NC_083570.1, forward strand.
TCATTGCTAATTTTTCACATGTTAGTTAGCTAGCTAGCTTAGTACGCAGGTTCTGCGGGAAAATTGTGCAGGTACATCATCACAGGAGGGAAATTAGCCCTCTATAGAAGCATAAACAGCCTGGATGATTATGTATTTATGTTTATAATACACAGTGTAAATGCGGTCATCCCTGAAAGCACCACTTTAACATCTGTAATAAAAAGGATCCAGGAGCGCAAAGGATTATGCTAACTCAAAATCCTTAGCTAGCCGGCTAGTTAACTGCTAACAAACTAGCAAGCGTTTCTGACAAGTAAACACTCGTGAAATTTTAGTATCTTGGGACTCGATTTGGATTATTTTCTCAGGAATTTCTTTATTTAACAGCAACCCAGTCAGAAAACAACGCAACAATTTTGCTCATTGCTAATTTTTCACACGTTAGTTAGCTAGCTAGCTTAGTACGCAGGTTCTGTGGGAAAATTGTGTGGGTACATCATCACAGGAGGGAAATTAGCCCTCTATAGAAGCATAAATGGCCTGGATGATTATGTATTTATGTTTATAATACACAGTGCTAAATGCCCGAAAGCACCATTTTAACATCTGTGATGTGATAAAAATAGTTCAGGAACAACAAAAATACTCATGAAAGGATCCATGCGCACAAAGGATTATGCTAACTTTAAATCCTGCTGTGTCAAATAACTAGTCGGCTAGTTAACTGCTAGCAAACTAGCGAGCATTTTTCATAAGTAAACGCAAGTGAGATTTCAGTATTCTGTATTATCATCATCTTAAGAATTTATTTAACAGCAACCTAGTCGGAAAACACAATTATTTTGTTCACTGCTAATTTCTTGGAACTAAGTTAGCTAGCTAGCCTAGTACAGCATGTAGAATTTGTGGGAAATGTGTGCATGCTCACGTTCACTGACTTAATTGTTCCATCAGTGACATCATGGGTTTGGTTCTCTTATTAGTTAAGAACGACAGGAACTTGTTTTGCAAAATGTAATTGCTTTCCACAACTGATGAAATAAAACAAAAAAAACAGTTCTCGGTAATGAATTCGGACTTTTGGACCCGTCAGATACGTTGATGAACGAAGCCAAAGCAAAAGCGATGCAGCGAGCTGTTTCAACAAAGTAAACACGGCTTCGTGGATAAAGTTTCCTCACTCGCACTATAACTAATCACTGCATATTGCCCGGGGTTACTGCAGTAATTGTGTTTTGTCAGCAAGCCAGGCATCATTACAGAAGGCCTGGACAGACACGAGGTCTTTCTTTCTCTCTTTTGCCTTCTCGCTCGCTATGAATCTGGATGCCCTTGCAGTCTCTTGCTCTACCGTGCGTCTCTGTCACGGTCCCTGTCACTGAACATTCATCATCGCTCGCTCATCTCTGCTCCGTCCCTCCGTCTTTCCGCACCTTCCTTATCCCAAAGCAGATGAATGCGCCGACAAACTCGTATCTGAGATCTGAGATCATGCTCTTTTGTCTGCTTCGTAAAAAACACACATATCCCAAGTATGAGAAATGAGTTTTTAAATTACGTGCTATTCCGTGTGGCCTTATTCTACACTGTGTGTGTGTGTGTGAGAGAGAGAGAAAGAGAGAGAGTGTGAGAGCAAGAGACACAGAAATCATTTGTGCTTGCGCTGTACTTACAGTAAAACACCAAGGCTATCTAGCTCAGCTAACCCCACATTAATGAGCACAGTCAGTGTGCACTTGATAGCAAATTATATTTCATGGGTCGTTGCGTATGAAAGAGAAATCTTGTTTGCATGATCCTTAAAAAATATCTATTAGGGAGGAAAGATCTAGCATGACGTTTGCTTGGAAGTGTGTACACAGCAACCGAACACCATGAGTTGATTCTCTCAGGGGTAATGAAATGAGGGGAGCGGGGGAAAAAAAAAAAAGGACACCAAAAAAGCACACCGCTTTTTGCAACCGAAGATCTACCTTGACTTCAGTGCGACCTTCATGCTCACTTCATTCGTCACAATAATAAGCACGTCTTCATCAGAACACCAAGCAAGAGAGTCGGCCTGTCCGCTTTAAGCATGACTCCCGATCCAGCCGGGATTAAACAAATGACAGAATCCCAACGTGACTTTTGCTATTCATCATATTCTGTTCGCACAAATTACAAACTTCATGGAAAATAATTTGTGAAATTAGTGCCAGCGAGGGAAGTACAGCATGGCACGGCACAGCCGGCACCGTAAACGCACCCGTTTGAAATTACATGCTCTCACAAGGGCTGGGTAACAGAGTGCAAATCAGGGAAACCAGAGCAGCCGCCGCATTACAGCGCAAACCAACAACGCAACAAACACTGTTTGCTGCACTGGACAGAATATAATGGTTAATCAAAATCACCTAGTAATAACAGCAATAATAATAATAATAATAATAATTCCTCTCAGAAATCCATTTAATCCAGCACTGCATTCTCCTTCCCGCTCACCAAGAAAACTAAAACTTCTTACCAGCCTGACTGGTGGCGATGCTGACGGCGGCAAAGAGTCTCTGCGTCCGGCTCAGGTCCGAGACGCCGTTCACGGCTTCCACCTCAAAAGTGTAGTTGGCGTGTGGCAGCAGCTCGCTGATGGTGACGGAGGTTTCCGTGAGACCGCTCTGCTGTGGTGTGTACGCCACGTTCCCTCCGCACGGCACACACTCCTCCGGTTCCCAGCTGCACCTCCTGCATACGATCCGGTAGGTGAGATCGTCGCGGCCGCCTAAGTCAGCCGGAGGGTTCCACTCGAGGGTTACGGTGGTTTGGTTGATGTTGTAGACCAGATTCTGAGGCGCTGAAGGAGGTCCTAAAGAGTCGGGGGGGGGGGGGGGGGGGGGGGGGGGGGACAGAAAGAACTGAGTTACGGGTGGTGGTCTGAATGGTAGATTCTGAGGAACGTATGGCGTGAACGAGCATGTTATGCATCGCGTCATATCGGATGATGCAAAATGCCTAATGAAAAGGTTCAGCGAGAAATGAAAATTTGAAATTTTCTCCATAATCTGCAACGTGAAACTGGATTTTAGTCTCATTTTAGTCAATTATTTTAGTCAACTATTAAATTAGTCTTTTGTAAAGTTGGCATCCCGTATCAGTAACAAACAAAACAAAACAGTTTCCGTTTGTAGCACAAAATTTTGCTTGTTTTGCTGAAATTAAACATTCATTCATTTTGGTCAAGATATTTCGCGACTTTGATAAGATTTTATGAAATTCAAACAACATAACACAAACAAATTCTCCCGACTCAAAGAAAAATAATATTGTGGAAAGTAAATTTCCCTGAAATTTTTGAGACGGGTCGCGAGTTATCTGAATTTTAACAGTCGATATTTCAAGGTCCGCAGTGTTTATTTTGCATCCGCGCGCCTGCTTAAAAGAGTCACTGGTAGCAACCAAAAAACCGAACTGTAATGTCATACACTCAACTTTCTGCTTGAGCTACACAACAAATATCGTCAAGTTTTGCGATGTCTTCCAGTGAAAGTGCGACTTCTTTCAGTTTTTCTTCGAATTGCTCGGATAATTTTGAACACGGACCCCCTTCAGATGGCACAGAGTTTGAAAACAGCCAAAGTCTCGAACCTCAAGCAACTGAGGAGGGTAGCGAAGCGTACAAGCACGCCATTGCCTCAGAACAAGGACCGGGGTCAAGCTCATCCACCGTTTCTTCAGTCTGATCTTGGTGGTTTTCGGTTGTGATAGCGAACACTTCCCTGACCATCTTTAAAGTAAATACAAACGTTTTGAGTGCTCTGAAAGCACGATATCCCCCGCTGGCAACTATATCTATGCTCTAAGTGCTTAATACACACTCGTGAAATTGTCAAAGTACAAGTTTGATAATCAAGGGCCATAACTCTGGTAAAATGCGACTGAACTGAAGGAAATTGCAATGTGCGTATTACCGACATATAACAAAGAATCCCGTCAAGGAATTTCGTGAAATTCCTCCAAAAATTGTGAGAGGAGTTGATTTCAGAAGGTGAGTACCCTTCCCTGGATGGACGGACAGACATCGCCACGACATAATCCCCCTTCTGGCCAGATAAAAATCAGCTATGGTTTCAGGTAGTTTGGACAAAATCGAAGACAACTTTGACATCTCACCTTGCGGAGTTCTTCAGCACGAACGGCAGAGACTTCAGTTTTCCAGATCATTGGTACGACTCCAGAAACAGCTGTTCAAGATCCTTTGACACAGTAAAGCAGAAGCTGTCGAAATGTACCGTACAAACCTCAAAGCTGCCATCGGAATCAAAATTTTTTCGACGAAGTCGAACAAACTATCCACTTCACGCGATCCATCTTGTTTAGTGGTGAGTTACGGATCAAAATCCCTGCCTCAAGAGTGGCTGTGCGCTCCAATGACTCGGAGGCATCTTTTACATTACAAAAGGTTTTTTTTTTTTTAAACTGTGATTTTTCAGGTTTGCGAAGATTTAAAACTGCAACTTTCACACACTAGCATTACATATGACTTGTGTTTTGGTTGAGTGTATGACGTCACCTCTGTGCGTCGACCCATTCCCTGACCGAGTTCGACAAAACAAAATGGCGGCTTTGAAAACTTGCCTTGATGCAAATTTGCACCAATTGTAAGCAATTCCCAAGAACCGTACAACTGAAACCTTTGCTATTGGATTGGTGACCACGTAAAAACCGAACTTTCCTCGTGCTAGAAGTTCCTAGTCCTGTAGACGAGGCTGTGTTGAGGTAAGAGAGGCGCAAGGCCTGCAGAGGAATAGAGATGAGCTCTCTAACTACACAGAAGGTGACCGCTGTCTTGTAAATTCTGGATCTAAGAAGCTGAGAGAGGTCAGGCTGAGAAGAAAGCGAGAACAGAGCCGAGTTATGTAACCGAGTGATGGGAAGAGTGACGCCGACGCTGACACTCGGCACATTCACTGGATTATTCTCTCCTCTCGCCCGCTGTATTAATGTGCCATGGGGACATGCAGAATCCGGTCCCGCTGGCAAGTGCTGACACACAATTAGAGTGTAACCCAGATACTGTGAGACGTTCCACAATACAGGGGAGACGCACTCGAGAGATACCAAGGTCAGTGTGGACCAGGAGGAGACAAGGCGGTGAAAGAACTCAATAATGAGCTCGGAGACAGAAGGTATAGTCGTAGCTTCCGGTGGAAACTACAGTAGGGGCCAAAAGTCAGAGTCCACTTCCATCTACATCGCACAAGTTTAAAAACATATTTCTTTCATCTGATGATGATGAATGACGAAGATTTACACAGGTCTCGTTCTCGAGCCCAAATCATCAAGGGTGTCAAGCACGGGTTTTGATAAACGATCAAATAAAAAACGCTGGCTACCCGAGTCATCGTATTCCTATCCTAATTAATTAGCCAACTAAAAGGATAACAAGCTTCCCGTGTAACAATCAAGCCCTGAGAACGTAGTAAAAGTTTATGCTCTTGACAGTCGGGCTGATATTTACAAGCGGAACTACAAAAAGTGGAGTCACGGCTGCCAACAACCACGGCGCAGAAAACACCGAGTCGTCTCTCTATCTTTTTGAAGACCAGGAATTCGACCTTGTGTGGTAAAATCATGGCGCGCGCGTGGCCTCTGTGATCATCCCACATCCAGCACGCCTTCGATCTTATTGCCATAATGTCGTTTGCGCTAATTTCACGAGCCTCGTTTCGAAAAAAGGGTTTATGAGTTTGTGGTTTTTGATGTTTTGTGAAAGCGCTGACACGTCTACTTTCAAGACGCACCATCCATATGGATGAGGGCAAAAAGCAAGCTTTGGAACAATAAGGACGAATAATACGACACTTAAAAAGGTGCTCTTCATTCGGGATAATGGCGCGCACACACACACACACTTTTTCTTCTCACTCGATCACACACACACACACATTCATGCTGCAATATTCATCAGAGGTGCAGGGAGGGAAAATGCATGATCAGACGAGATGAAAGAGCCACCTGTGGTAGGTGAAGAGTGGAGGTTTCTCTATGCGAGTGTGTCTTCTCATCTCTTTCCGTCACTCTCTCTAGTTTCTCCTGTCTCCATCCTCCTCTCTCAATTCAATTCGGCGTTCGCCTCGCTGCCACGACGCCTTCTCTTTTTCTCCTGAGTAAGATGCTGACATGCAAATCAAAAATGGCAATACAGCGCCGATCAATAAAAGCATGTCGATCGCGTATCATACAGTACACGCAGCGGCCTTGATGTTGGCCGTCGACATTTTGAGCAGAAATGGACGCTAATCTTTCTCACGAACCCCTCTGGGGTTTATCATCAGATCCGAACCAACTGTCGCCACGCCTCTAACGCACGCCCTTCTAGTTTCACTGCAGTAAATTCATGGACAGGCGAGTACTGAATTATTTACTGAATAATATGCCACATATACAGGCCACATACACTGTTTCAGTCGCATGCTTGCCTACTAACATATTTGGATACGATCGTATTTTTATTCTCCAATATCTGCCCACTTGTATACTAGCATACTATTCTATTTGCATACTAGTTCACTAGTCTGTTGGCGTATTTGTAGATATGTGCATCCTAGGGTAGGCTTATACTAGAATAGTGCCCCGTTTACACCAAGCCCAGTTGTATTCAGACTATAGTACTCGCCTATCACTAACATACCCATCCTTAAACTAGCATACTTGCATACTACTCTATTTGCACACTAGTTTACTAGTCTATTGGCATATTAGTAGATACTTGCATCCGAGGGTACATTTATACTAGAACACTCGGCTAGTTACATACCACCATACTTGTATACTAGTCCACTTGCATACCAGTCTACTAGCCTATTTGAATAGTATTATACTAGCACACTAGCCCAGTTGTATTCTAGCATGCTTGCACATCTGTGTACTACAGTACTCGTCTATTTGTATATCTGCATACTAGAATATCTGTATACTTGCCTATATGCATACTAACATACCCGTATGCTTGCCTACTAGCATAGTAGCTATCCTAGTCAAATACTAGCACACTTGCATACTAGTTTACTTGTATATTGGCATATTAGTTGCTTTACTTGCATACAATGGTATGTTTATACTAGAACACTCAGCTATTTACATACCACCATACTTGTACACTAGTACACCTGTATACCAGCTTATTTTAATACTAGTATACTCGCACACTAGCCCAGTTGTATTCTAGCATGCTTGTCTATCTGCATACTTGAATACTTGCATACTACAGTACTAGCCTTTTGCATATTAGCATACTTGCCTACTTGTAGAGTAGATTTCTTTATACTAGCATACTTGCATACTATTCTAGTTGCATACTAGTTTACTAGTGTATTTGCATATTAGTAGATACTTGCATACTAGGGTGCATTTATACTAGAACACTCGGCTATTTGCATACCACCATACTTGTATACTAGTACACTTGCATACCAGTCTACTAGCCTACTTGAATACTATTATACTAGCACACTAGCCCAGTTGTATTCTAGCATGCTTGCCTATCTGCATACTACAGAACTAGCCTATTTGCATACTAGAATACTTGAATACTAGCCTATCTGCATACTAACATACCTATATACTTGCCCACTTGTATAGCAGCTTTCCTCATGCTAACATACTACCCCGATTCCAAAAAAGTTGGGACAAAGTACAAATTGTAAATAAAAACGGAATGAAATAATTTACAAATCTCAAAAACTGATATTGTATTCACAGTAGAATATAGACAACATATCAAATATCGAAAGTGAGACATTTTGAAATTTCATGCCAAATATTGGCTCATTTGAAATTTCATGACAGCAACACATCTCAAAAAAGTTGGGACAGGGGCAATAAGAGGCTGGAAAAGTTAAAAGGTACAAAAAAGGAACAGCTGGAGGACCAAATTGCAACTCATTAGGTCAATTGGCAATAGGTCATTAACATGACTGGGTATAAAAAGAGCATCTTGGAGTGGCAGCGGCTCTCAGAAGTAAAGATGGGAAGAGGATCACCAATCCCCCTAATTCTGCGCCGACAAATAGTGGCAATATCAGAAAGGAGTTCGACAGTGTAAAATTGCAAAGAGTTTGAACATATCATCATCTACAGTGCATAATATCATCAAAAGATTCAGAGAATCTGGAAGAATCTCTGTGCATAAGGGTCAAGGCTGGAAAACCATACTGGGTGCCCGTGATCTTCGGGCCCTTAGACGGCACTGCATCACATACAGGCATGCTTCTGTATTGGAAATCACAAAATGGGCTCAGGAATATTTCCAGAGAACATTATCTGTGAACACAAGTCACCGTGCCATCCGCCGTTGCCAGCTAAAACTCTATAGTTCAAAGAAGAAGCCGTATCTAAACATGATCCAGAAGCGCAGACGTCTTCTCTGGGCCAAGGCTCATTTAAAATGGACTGTGGCAAAGTGGAAAACTGTTCTGTGGTCAGACGAATCAAAATTTGAAGTTCTTTATGGAAATCAGGGACGCCGTGTCATTCGGACTAAAGAGGAGAAGGACGACCCAAGTTGTTATCAGCGCTCAGTTCAGAAGCCTGCATCTCTGATGGTACGGGGTTGCATAAGTGCGTGTGGCATGGGCAGCTTACACATCTGGAAAGACACCATCAATGCTGAAAGGTATATCCAGGTTCTAGAGCAACATATGCTCCCATCCAGATGACGTCTCTTTCAGGGAAGACCTTGCATTTTCCAACATGACAATGCCAAACCACATACTGCATCAATTACAGCATCATGGCTGCGTAGAAGAAGGGTCCGGGTACTGAACTGGCCAGCCTGCAGTCCAGATCTTTCACCCATAGAAAACATTTGGCGCATCATAAAACGGAAGATACGACAAAAAAGACCTAAGACAGTTGAGCAACTAGAATCCTACATTAGACAAGAATGGGTTAACATTCCTATCCCTAAACTTGAGCAACTTGTCTCCTCAGTCCCCAGACATTTACAGACTGTTGTAAAGAGAAAAGGGGATGTCTCACAGTGGTAAACATGGCCTTGTCCCAACTTTTTTGAGATGTGGTGTTGTCATGAAATTTAAAATCACCTAATTTTTCTCTTGAAATGATACATTTTCTCAGTTTAAACATTTGATATGTCATCTATGTTCTATTCTGAATAAAATATGGAATTTTGAAACTTCCACATCATTGCATTCCGTTTTTATTTACAATTTGTACTTTGTCCCAACTTTTTTGGAAATCGGGGTTGTACTAACATACCTATATACTTGCCCACTTATACTAGCATACTTGCATACTAGCTAGCGCAGTTGAATACTAGTATGCTCGCATCGTAGTTTACTAGTCTATTCACATATTAGTAGACCCTTGCATACTAGGCTGCGTTTATACTAGAACACTCGGCTAGTTACATACCACCATACTTGTATACTAGTACACTTGCATACCAGTCTACTAGCCTATTTGAATACTATTATACTAACACACTAGCCCAGTTGTATTTGAGCACGCTTGCCTATCTGCATACTACAGTACTCGTCTAGTTTACTCATCTATTGGCATATTAGTTGCATTACTTGCATACTAGGGTGCGTTTATACTAGAACACTAGCCTATTTACATTCCACCAAACTTGTATACTAGTACACTCGTATACCAGCCTACTAGCCTATTTGAATACTATTATACTAGTCCGGTTGTATTCCAGCATACTTGCATACTACAGTACTAGCCTATGCGTATAGTTGCATACTAGAATACTTGCATACTAACATATCTACATACTTGCCCACTTGTATAGTAGCTTTCTTTATACTAGCGTACTTGCATACTAGTCTATTTGCATGGGTGCATTTATACTAGAACACTCGCCTATTTACATACCACCATATACCAGCCTACTAGCCTATTTGAATACTAGCACACTAGTCCAGTTATATTCTAGCATACTTGCAGACTACAGTACCAGCCTATTTGTATCTTTGAATACTAGACTACTTGCATCCTGGTCCATCTACATACTAACATACCTGCATACTTGCCCACTTGTATAGTAGCTTTGTTAGACTAGCATACTTGCATACAGCTAGCTTGTGTACTAGGACGCCTGCGTATTATCAGACTGGTGTATTTAAGTACTGCCGTATTTGGATACTCACATACGAGCATGAATAGACAATAAAAACAGAAGAATACAGGAAAGTCGGAATTAATTTTCAGTTGTAATAAAAAGCAACGAAAAACAAACAGGACGTGATGATGAGGATGGGATTAACAACAAGTGTATTCACCCTCACTTTTTTCCATCTCAGCCTCACCTCCTACTTCATGCTCCGTTAGGAAAAGCGCCAACGCCCACTCACTCACACTCACACACACACACACACTTCACCTCCTGGGATGCGTTGTGTATTTCCATGGCTACATATAATGATTGTAGTTATGGCTCCATGATCACAGCTGCTCGCTTTTGACACTCGAGTGGCAAAGATCAAGGGACTGATTATCCAGCAATAAACAAGGAGGAACTCTCGGCTGCCTCGAGTGCCACTTCAGCGTCTCGCTCGATAGCAAGGAGATGGAGTTAAATCCGAGGGACGCGACTGCTAAAACGCCCTCACCTCAAGCCATCCATGGATACATACACACACACACACCTCAGGATTATAATGCATGCAACGTGAGCAAGGAGTCTACACGACGACTTCCTGTTTTCCTGACCTGATGTTTCTTCTCAACCTCTCTCTCTCTCTCTCTCTCTCTCTCTCCCTCTCCTACCTCCGTTTCATGCCTCAGATTAATCTTCGGCCGCTCTCGCAGCCTGATTTCTCAATCACCGACACGTGTATGATCTTGACTCCTCAGCAGGATCGTTCTGGAGGAGTGAACGTGCATTTCCAGCAGCGAATCTGGCAAAGAACTGCCAAAAAAAAAAAACCACACACACACATCACAATATGCTCGAACTATAAATCATGGAAATGTCCAAACCTAAGAATACTCGTTAAAGAAAAATGAATAAATCAATCAACAATAAGGTACTGTGATGTGAAGCCAAGTTACCGTAACCACCGCAGCAACTTGATGACAATTTGATCTTTATTAATAAGAGAGGCAGTGTACTTTTTTAAATCCGTTTATAGTTATACTTCATGATTTGGAACGTCAGCTGCTTACGTTAAAGCAGCGATACGCAGTTGCTCGTTCGACAGTCTTTTCTGAAGACAAACAAAAACAAGAGTGCTCCGAGAGCACAATATCCCCCACGACAATATATTGCAAACGAAACTGCAATATGCATATTACTGTCCAATAACCAAGCCTTTTGTGAAATTCCTCCAAAAATTGTGAGAGGAGTTGATTTCAGAAGGCGGGAACCCTTTCTGGGACGGACGGACGGACTTCGCCACGACATAATCCCCCTGATGGGGAATAAAAAAACTAAAAAGCATAAACAAACAAAGTCATTCCAAAGACTTTCCCATGGTGGAAAAACTGACAGACTCCTTCAATAAATGTTCAACAAACACCTCATTACAGAACACTTAGAAAGTCATATCAACGATTACAAGCACTTTCTTGTTAAATAAAAACACAGTTTTGGGGTTTGTTTGTTTTTTAATCTCTTTTTATTGGCCTTAGATCATGCAGACGGAGTCTTCTGACCAATCAGAATTGAGAATTCAACAGCGCTCTGGTATTGCAAATATATACTGTACGATGTTGCCTTCAGTGTTGTAGTCGAGTCACTAAACCTCGAGTCCGAGTCCAGTCTCGAGTCCCAGTTTTCAAGTCAGAGTCATCTCATCTCATTATCTCTAGCTGCTTTATCCTGTTCTACAGGGTCGCAGGCAAGCTGGAGCCTATCCCAGCTGACTATGGGCGAAAGGCGGGGTACACCCTGGACAAGTCTCCAGGTCATCACAGGGCTGACACATAGACACAGACAACCATTCACACTCACATTCACACCTACGGTCAATTTAGAGTCACCAGTTAACCTAACCTGCATGTCTTTGGACTGTGGGGGAAACCGGAGCACCCGGAGGAAACCCACGCGGACACGGGGAGAACATGCAAACTCCACACAGAAAGGCCCTCGCCGGCCCCAGGGCTCGAACCCGGACCTTCTTGCTGTGAGGCGGCAGTGCTAACCACTACACCACCGTGCCGCCCAAGTCAGAGTCATTAAAAACAAATTCGAGTCGAGTCCAAGACTCCACCTGCGCCATTTGACGGTGGCTGTTTCAGCGCCATTAACATTAGTTTGTTCCTGAATGTGACGTATGAACAGGTGAATGTGCGTTCTCTTGATCAGGGAGTGTGAAGTATTCTGTCAGAGACGGTTGGGAGACGGATGTAAGTGCAGAAGGTGTGTTTATTAATACAAGTGAAGACAATCCAGAACGGCAGGCAAAATCGTAAAATGGTGAAACAGGCAATAGCTCCAGCGAGGCACAAACAGGCTATCGTAGACTCGGCAGAATCAAAGACAAGAAACAGGAAATCAGGGATCAGGAAACCAAACAAAGAAATAAGGTTCGGTAATGTGTCAGCAATGCAGCTCAATACTTCGCAAAGTAAGTGTGTTTTCACACTTTTTATATTAGCGCATCGATTGAGCCTTAATCCTGTGTAGGCGCGAGTCGTTTACGGCGCACGCCCGAGAGTCTATCTGATGCAGGCGCCAAGGCGTGACACTCTTGCGTGAAATTAGTACAAAATTAATACAGATATAAATATCTCATGCCAAATTATTATGGCATGTTACAAAAAATACAGAAAATAATCCCAGTCCTCGTCTCCAATTTACGAGTCTGAAGGCGGTTAATGCGCGAGTCCGAGTGATCAGCACTCAAGTCCGAGTCGAGTCACAAGTCCTTAAAATTCGAGCACGAGTCGGACTCGAGTACTACAAGCCTGATTGTTGTGCCAGATCACTGAGAGATCAGCCTCTCGCTTAAAGGCTTTCAAACAGTTCCGGGGTGCCAAGTCTTATTAAAGGACCTGCTTTAAGAAAAGGTGACTATTTTTGGTGGTTTTTCTTGGAAATTAAAAAGACACTCCGTAATTATTGAAAAAATCCCTGAGAATGAGATACAAGAGCATTAAAGCGAGGCAGACGTCTCGAGATTTCCAGTGACAGCATGTTAATTAGGTCATCTGCTGATCCGCAGTGTGTGTCCGTGTGTGTGTGTGTGTGTGTGTGTGTGGGTGTTGTGACTCGACTTAGGGCTTAACTTTGGAATGCACTTCTTATCTGCTCAGAGCTGCGCCTCCTATTAGAAGTCAAGTCAATAATTAAGCGTAGTTAAGCTCGAGTCGCTTCCATACGAGTGTCAGTGAAATTAAGCAGATTTGCTCACATGGTGACTGAACTCTGGTCTCAGTGCTGCAAAATGCCAAAGGGGAAATATTAATGAGTCGGATTTTCTTTCTCGGGTTCTCGATGTGCGTTTCTGTCCCGCAACGTTTTGCAAATTAAGTACCATTAAAACAGATCTGGCCGATCATCCAAATCTATAGCTTTACTCCAGAAGCCAATGATTCTGATTGGTTAAGCATGACAGCCAATGAAAATACAGAAATCGGAGCTAAACACATCCACAAGAGTGCTCTGAGAGCACAATATCCCCCGCTGGCAACTAGGCCATAACTCTGGTAAAACGTGACTGAATTGAACAAAATTATTACCGTATTACCGACATATAAACAAAGAATCCTGCCAAGTTTCATGAAATTCCTCCAAAAATTGTAAGAGGAGTTGATTTCAGAAGGTGAGTACCCTTTCCGGGATGGACGGACGGACGGACGTCGCCACGACATAATCCCCCTTCGGGCCTTTCGGCCAGCGGGGGATAAAAATCGTGAGGGAAGTTGTTTTCAGAAAGCAAGCACACCTTGATGAAATTGCCAAAGTACAAGTTTGTTAATAATCATCAAGCGCATAACTTTGGTAAAATTTGCCCAAATTAAACGAAATTTCAATATGCATATAACTGTCATATAACAAAGCCTGTTGCCAAGTTTGGTGAAATTCCTCCACAAACTGTGAGAGGAGTTGATTTCAGAAGAACGTACACCCTCATGAAATTGTGCAAGGTATTTAATCGAGGGTCAAAACTCTAGTACAATTTTCACAAACGAAATTAAATCGCAACATGCGCATTACCGTCATATCACAAGACGTTTTGCCAAGCTTCGGGAAATTCGTCCAAAACTTGTGAGAGGAGTTGATGTCAGAAGGCGAGCGCACCTTCAGGAAATTGTCAAAGTATACTGTAATTTTGTTAATCGAAGGCTGGAACTCTGGTAAAATGTAACCTAATTGAACGAAATTGCAATATGCATATTACCGAGATATAACAAAGGATCCTGCCAAGCTTCAGGAAATTCGTCCAAAAATTGTAAGAGGAGTTGATTTCAGAAGGTGAGTACCCTTTCCGGGACGGACAGACGGACGGACGGACGGACGTCGCCACGACATAAGCCCCCTTCGGGCCTTTCGGCCAGCGGGGGATAAAAATTGTGAGGGAAGTTGTTTTCAGAAAGCAAGCACACCTTGATGAAATTGCCAAAGTACAAGTTTGTTAATAATCAAGGGCATAACTTTGGTAAAATTTGCCCAAATTAAACGAAATTTCAATATGCGTATAACTGTCATATAACAAAGCCTGTTGCCAAGTTTGGTGAAATTCCTCCACAAACTTTAAGAGGAGTTGATTTCAGAAGAACGTACACCCTCATGAAATTGTGCAAGGTATTTAATCGAGGGTCAAAACTCTAGTACAATTTTCACAAACGAAATTAAATCGCAACATGCGCATTACCGTCATATCACAAGAGGTTTTGCCAAGCTTCGGGAAATTCGTCCAAAACTTGTGAGAGGAGTTGATGTCAGAAGGCGAGCGCACCTTCAGGAAATTGTCAAAGTATACTGTAATTTTGTTAATCGAAGGCTGGAACTCTGGTAAAATGTAACCTAATTGAACGAAATTGCAATATGCACATTACCGAGATATAACAAAGAATCCTGCCAAGCTTCGGGAAATTCGTCCAAAAATTGTAAGAGGAGTTGATTTCAGAAGGTGAGTACCCTTTCCGGGACGGACAGACGGACGGACGGACGTCGCCACGACATAAGCCCCCTTCGGGCCTTTCGGCCAGCGGGGGATAAAAATTGTGAGGGAAGTTGTTTTCAGAAAGCAAGCACACCTTGATGAAATTGCCAAAGTACAAGTTTGTTAATAATCAAGGGCATAACTTTGGTAAAATTTGCCCAAATTAAACGAAATTTCAATATGCGTATAACTGTCATATAACAAAGCCTGTTGCCGAGTTTGATGAAATTCCTCCACAAACTGTAAGAGGAGTTGATTTCAGAAGAACGTACACCCTCATGAAATTGTGCAAGGTATTTAATCGAGGGTCAAAACTCTGGTACAATTTTCACAAACGAAATTAAATTGCAACATGCGCATTAGAGCAATTCCAGCGTTATGGATGTGACACTTGAACTCAAAATGGCAACAAATGACCCAGTGCATGTTTTATTGTCTCCCAGTATTTAAACAGGTGTTGCATATTTTAAGGCTGTACCATACTGGAGAAGTGATAGAACAAGAACAATTCCCATAGTACATCTAGGGCATGCCAGAAAATGCCAATAAAAGATGCGTGATGGACGTGACAGAAAAAGTATCACTTTTCTTGGGTGACTGTACATTATTATCAAACTCTGTGAAATTGTAAACCTAATATCGAAATGGAGATATCCATTTGATAGAGGGGTCCAAGGTGAATATTAAAAAATCTTTGTTTAAAATATTTTGTATTTCATGCAGAGTTTCGGAAGGAAAAGTCAGCGTTATGGATGCGACGAAATTCCGTTATGGATGTGACGCGTCTGAAATAGACACGGCATATGTTTAGAAAATCAGCAATTTAACCACCATAACCCTTTGAAAAACTCTCTAAATATCAGCTAAAACTATCAAAGTTCTTAAATAATATTTAGGATGGCTATTGTTTTGCTGTTTTGTGGATTTTAGCATACATTTCTGTGGCTTGTGGCAATAATATAGAATTGTACATGATCAAAGTTGATTTTAGCTTGGGTTTTACATCATAAGAAAGAAAGACTGACATATTAAGGCGAAGGGAACAATTCTTGTGACAAATTGGTTCAACTTATTCACATCTGTAAAATACAGGCCTAGGTGATATCTCTGGGAGTGGTTTTGATGTATTACATGTTGCTTTATTTTTGCATGGTGAGGTTGACATTTACATGGAATTGCCCATTACCGTCATATCACAAGACGTTTTGCCAAGCTTCGGGAAATTCGTCCAAAACTTGTGAGAGGAGTTGATGTCAGAAGGCGAGCGCACCTTCAGGAAATTGTCAAAGAATACTGTAATTTTGTTAATCGAAGGCTGGAACTCTGGTAAAATGTAACCTAATTGAACGAAATTGCAATATGCATATTACCGAGATATAACAAAGAATCCTGCCAAGCTTCGGGAAATTCGTCCAAAAATTGTGAGAGGAGTTGATTTCAGAAAGTGAGCGCCCTTCCCGGGACCGACGTCACCATGACATAATCCCCCTTCAGGCCTTTTGGCCAGCGGGGGATAAAAAAGTTACAGCTTCACCACGTCAACAATTACAAAACCCTGATTATGTTGTTACTATAGAAATGATAACATGTTTTTGTATCACCTGGCTCGATGGATATTTGAACCTGAGACAAGATGATGGAATGGAAACACACACTTTATCAATTTAATCCATCGGCCTTCGATTGCCTTTTACTGCATGTGGACTGTATCGATAGCCAGGACATGGGCAGAAACCCGACAGCTTCTCTTTCTGCTCTTCCCTGCACACAGCTGATGCATGATTGATGGTATCTCGGAAATCCGTCGTCAACAACAACTCCCTTCTTCCTATGCTGGCTGAAAAATAATAAAACCTTCACAGGGAGCAGAGCCCACTCCGAGGCCTCGGCGATATATTTCATAAGGTCACGGCATCGGCTGAGACTAAATGGAATGTGCGTCGTGTGGTGCCACGCCAAAATACACAACCGCAGGAGATATTTTCTGAATAGGTTTAGCCGCCGTTAATTTATTATTCTCCCATCTGGACGATGACACCATGACATGCCTCTCCCTTTGTGCAGCCCTCGAATCGGAATTTTATTACGCCGCTTCTTAATCCCCGTTTTAAAGAATCGCATGTGTCTTTATTTGTTTAGCGCCTAGGGTTCTTTCGGGTTTATGCTCGTTCATTTTAAAAGCTGTCTGTCCGCGTGTTTGCTCAGCGAATGTAAATTGGCCTCCAATTACCGCTGCAGTCTCCCACGGCTTCAAATCCCCAAAAGGAAATCTTCATCCGTGGCCCACGTTAACTTAAGCCACAGATAATTAAGATAAGACTTTTTGAACAGCACACTGTAATAATGTCGCCGAACTTTTGCGAAACGATGCCGTGCGAGTTGCTTTTGGAAGCCGGCCGGCCTGCGCAGCTGCGCTTAAAGCCGAGGGATTGCGTTTTGAAATCCTCTCTCCTCGTGACATTGCTTGGTGGATATTACAAATTTCATGCAATAAAGTAGCAGGAGTGCCTTCGCTCCGTCCGACGGCCTGCGAAAAGGCGGGACGGGAAGAATGATTTTGCACTTCCTCGGATTTCCCGCTTTTGAATGCAGACAGAAACCGCAATCTAGTCATGAACGGGTCAAAGATGTGTGAGAGATGGATATGGAGAAAGAGAAAGGGCTTCCCAACTGTCCTGTCCTGCTGCTTCCTGATTGCGTGTAGCCGGTAACCATTAGAGCAAATTGCAAACAGCGTGTTCCTGTCTTTTGTTTCAGTCACAAATGAAGCAGCCGCGTGGGCTGAAAATGGTTCACGGCGCTTTTTTGAGTGGGGAAAAAAAGAAATAAAAGAGAGAGAAAGAACAAAAACTCATCAGAAAGAAGGGGACATTTTAATGCGCTATGCTCTGTTGTGAAGCAGGTACTCGACTCGCTGACCCCTTGACTCTTCGAGGCAATAAAAGAAGACCAGAGGCTGCCTTCGAATGTAGTCCATCTCTAACAAGTCATCCAGTCAATGAGGCACAGCTCCAAAACTCTCGCTTGCTTTCGGGGGCTAAACCTGATTAGATCCATATTGCCGACGAAGCTTGACGCGGAAATCGAGCCCGGCGCTGGGAGTCATCTTGTCAGATTAAGCAGGCCGGCTCACCTTCCCGTCGTTTTTCTTTCCTTTTCGTTCACTCCAACTTTCGAATTCGTCATTTTCGCATTTGTTTTCAGAGCATAAAGGGAAGGAAAGGAGGAGGAGGAGGAGGAGGAGGAGAGGGCTCGTCATGAATAAACCTGCTTGTAGTGGATTAACAAACCAGCAGCACCCTCGCTCCCACCCTTCCTCACTGCCTCCATCTCTCCCTCTACTCGCCTCGCCTGTGTAAACAAGTCATCAATGGCTGGAGCGTAATTGCGGCACTCGCTGGAACAAATGAAAGTGGGGAGAGGAAAAGAGAGGGAGAGGGAGAGGGGAGGGAGGTGGGAAAGGAGCGTCCGGGACCTGTGGCTTCCAGTGCTGACAGTAATTGCAATCTAATTTGACAGGAAACAGCAAATTGGCCCTCTGTTCATTAGCTACCAGAAAAAGAGAGAGAGAGAGAGAGAGAGAGAGAGAGAGAGAGAGAGAGATTGGACAAAACAAGGGTTCCAAATCACAGACATCAAACCCTTAGCTCGTATTTATCATCGATGAAAAATTAAGAATGACAAAAAAAAAAAAAAGTCAGTTCCCGCTTATGTTTTCACACAGAGATTACATTAAGACCTAAAAATAACCAACAAGCCTGGACACTACAGCCGGAAAACGGCGAACTTCCCCTTGTGTTTGTGGTAAACAAAGGAAGGAGAAACGTCCCCACACATTAGTCAGTCATCACCACTTTTCGAAATAAAGTCATGTATTAAAAACATATTTACTTCATTACTTCGTGTCACTGCTTAACTAAATTATTCAGAGAGAGAGAGAGAGAGAGAGAGAGCGAGCGCCGGCTACAATTATCGACAGTCCATAATTATCGACGCCTTTCCTTTTCAGATTTACCAACAAAAACAATTTTACAAAAGGTGAGTTTCAGTTACAACAGTCATTATTGGTTAATTAATCAACCGGAAGACCCGTCTCGCCCTTTGATCTTGTCGTCCAATGACACAGCTCGTTCCCGGAGACGGAATTTTTTCAGCACGATCAGCAAATTGATGAAAACCCGGACGTTATCAGTGATCATCGCAGGCAAGCATGGTGGAAAGATCATGGACATGTTTTTACTTCTCAAATTCACCGATATTTCATGATCTCCTCGTCGAAACCTACTTTGCTTCTTACTCTTTCGTTTGACGGCCGCCATTTTGGATCGAAACGCGCATTTCAGAAGTCACGTGAGGTGTCGATAATGGTGATCACTTTCACCGGTGTCCACCATTATCGACACCCTGTGGAATTAACGGACATTTACAAGTGTTATGGATCGATCTTTGTGTAACATTGTTGAAGTAGATGAAGTACTTAAAAAAAAAGTGCTGTTATTTATAATATATATATATATTTTTTTCTGATTCATAACAGAATGGAATGTTTATAGAGTATTCGGAATCCTATTGCAATAAATAGAATTAGACCAGAATTAAATTCCTAGCATATAAAAAATTACATGCTTGAAATATTCAGATTTTTCTATTCCATCCAGTTTTTTTTTTTTGCAGTTTGTTGTAAATATCTACCATGTATTACAACATCAGTAGGCATTTTTATATTTTGAGATTTAAATTTAAAATCTCAATTTAAAAATAAATAAATAAAATAAAATTACTTGTGGGCGGCACGGTGGTATAGTGGTTAGCGCTGTCGCCTCAAAGCAAGAAGGTCCGGGTTCGAGCCCCGGGGCCGGCGAGGGCCTTTCTGTGTGGAGTTTGCATGTTCTCCCCGTGTCCGCGTGGGTTTCCTCCGGGTGCTCCGGTTTCCCCCACAGTCCAAAGACATGCAGGTTAGGTTAACTGGTGACTCTAAATTGACCGTAGGTGTGAATGTGAGTGTGAATGGTTGTCTGTGTCTATGTGTCAGCCCTGTGATGACCTGGCGACTTGTCCAGGGTGTACCCCGCCTTTCGCCCGTAGTCAGCTGGGATAGGCTCCAGCTTGCCTGCGACCCTGTAGAACAGGATAAAATGGCTAGAGATAATGAGATGAACTAAGTTTTTTTAACTTAATACCGCATGCCGATCTTTTTTTTTTTATTAATCATCTGGATGTCGATAATTGTGGAACGGTGTCGATAACTGTGAACAAAGTGGTGATAATTGTGGGATGGTGTCGATAACTGCAGACAACGTGGCGATAACTGTGGAACAGTGTTACGTGATCTGACATGCTAAGTAATCGGGAATCAACTCCTTTTCTTTTCCCCCCAGTGGAAGTTTGAATAATTATTCATGCACAATTTACGTATTGAAAGTCTTTTCTACTTTTGCAACGGCCAAAAGATCGTTAAGGTGTCGATAATTGTAGCCGGGGCTCGATATATATATTAGGGTGGCCAGATGTCCGGCTTTAGGCCGGACCGTCCGTCTTTTCAATGTCTTGTCCGGCGTCCGGCGCAGCATCAAGCCGGACGCACATTTGTCCTCCTTTTAGAGACTATGAGCGGAATTATATAATATCGACTTGCCAGACTGGAAGAGCAGAGTTCTAGAATAACGTTTTGTAGGGAAACTGCAGATCTGTGCTGCACACTAGTAATCTACAATAAAGAGTCTATGGCTCGATGTTTTTTGGCATGCAATGCGAACTCCGCACCACGAGGCGTTGCGTTCTAGAACACGTTGCGCTCTATCCTTTGATGATCTTCCTGGCGCGTGCCTAGTGCCCTGCCCCCCTGGCCCTGGCTGGGACTTGGAAACACGAGTCTGTCCGGTAGACCAGCTGCTCACAACTTAACTTGTTAGGATATGGATGACAGTGCAAATGCACATCTTCTAGATCTACCTTAAGTTTAATTTCAGTGGTTTGTTACTCCACAATGTTTTTAATAAATACAAATATGGTGTTCTAGCCAATTAAGAGCTAATACATGAATTATAATAAATACTATGAATGCTTTAAAACGTTTTATAATGTTGCTGGTTATGTTGCCTATTTGTTCTTTGAGAATCTACAAATGTTGTGCTTTTTGGTACTCAGCACCTTAAGTTTAATTTCAGTGGTTTGTTACTCCACAATGTTTTTAATAAATATAAATACTGTGTGTTCTAGCCAATTAAGAGCTAATACATGAATTATAATAAATACTATGAATGCTTTGACCTTACTCTTTTTTCCCCACAATCATAATCTTTAACCCTACAAAATTGCGATGTTGATTTCACCAAACTTGAGTGACTTGCATAAAAATAATCCATTCTCAATCTTGCCACTGTGGTTTACATAAAAATTTGAGGGCTATGAATCAGATGGGATTTGCCATTATTCACCCTAAAATTGATTAGAATGCAGGAAATTGCATCTAAGAAATACAAAATTTTCTGGGGGAGGGCCCCCAGACCCCCCATCCAAATAGTGTCCTCCTTTTTGGTGTTATGGAAATGGTCACCCTAATATACAGTGGTGCTTGAAAGTTTGTGAACCCTTTAGAATTTTCTATATTTCTGCATAAATATGACCTAAAACAATATCAGATTTTCACACAAGTCCTAAAAGTAGATAAAGAGAACCCATTTAACAAATGAGACAAAAATATTATACTTGGTCATTTATTTATTGAGGAAAATGATCCAATATTACATGTCTGTGAGTGGCAAAAGTATGTGAACCTCTAGGATTAGCAGTTAATTTGAAGGTGAAATTAGAGTCAGGTGTTTTCAATCAATGGGATGACAATCAGGTGTGAGTGGGCACCCTGTTTTATTTAAAGAACAGGGATCTATCAAAGTCTGATCTTCACAACACATGTTTGTGGAAGTGTATCATGGCACAAACAAAGGAGATTTCTGAGGACCTCAGAAAAAGTGTTGATGATGCTCATCAGGCTGGAAAAGGTTACAAAACCATCTCTAAAGAGTTTGGACTCCACCAATCCACAGTCAGACAGATTGTGTACAAATGGAGGAAATTCAAGACCAATATTACCCTCCCCAGGAGTGGTCGACCAACAAAGATCACTCCAAGAGCAAGGCATGTAATAGTCGGCGAGGTCACAAAGGACCCCAGGTTAACTTCTAAGCAACTGAAGGCCTCTCTCACATTGGCTAATGTTAATGTTCATGAGTCCACCATCAGGAAAACACTGAACAACAATGGTGTGCATGGCAGGGTTTCAAGGAGAAAGCCACTGCTCTCCAAAAAGAACATTGCTGCTTGTCTGCAGTTTGCTAAAGATCACATGGACAAGCCAGAAGGCTATTGGAAAAATATTTTGTGGAAGGATGAGACCAAAATTGAACTTTCTGGTTTAAATGAGAAGCGTTATGTTTGGAAAAAGGAAAACACTGCATTCCAGCATAAGAACCTTATCCCATCTGTGAAACATGGTGGTGGTAGTATCATGGTTTGGGCCTGTTTTGCTGCATCTGGGCCAGGACGGCTTGCCATCATTGATGGAACAATGAATTCTGAATTATACCAGCAAATTCTAAAGGAAAATGTCAGGACATCTGTCCATTAACTGAATCTCAAGAGAAGGTGGGTCATGCAGCAAGACAACGACCTTAAGCACACAAGTCGTTCTACCAAAGAATGGTTAAAGAAGAATAAAGTTAATGTTTTGGAATGGCCAAGTCAAAGTCCTGACCTTAATCCAATCAAAATGTTGCGGAAGGACCTGAAGCGAGCAGTTCATGTGAGGAAACCCACCAACATCCCAGAGTTGAAGCTGTTCTGTATGGAGGAATGGGCTAAAATTCCTCCAGGCCGGTGTGCAGGACTGATCAACAGTTACCGCAAACGTTTAGTTGCAGTTATTGCTGCACAAGAGGGTCACACCAGATACTGAAAGCAAAGGTTCACATACTTTTGCCACTCACAGATATGTAATTTTGGATCATTTTCCTCAATAAATAAATGACCAAGTATAATATTTTTGTCTCATTTTTTTAACTGGGTTCTCTTCATCTACTTTTAGGACTTGTGTGAAAATCTGATTATGTTTTAGGTCATATTTATGCAGAAATATAGAAAATGTTAAAGGGTTCACAAACTTTCAGGCACCACTGTATATATATATATATATATATATATATATATATATATATATATATATATATATAAAGCCTGTTTAAATAATGAAAAAAAAAACTCCAAAAAAAAAGAAGTAAAAAACAACAATAGTCTGATCTTTGAGCAGCATCTCAGACCAGGCAACATTTTTCAGCAGCTAATCCTGTGCTAGCTCGCTCAGGAAAGCAACAGTTGCTCCAAATAACATGTTACAAAAGAGTTCTCAGGAAAATGTAATATATTTAAGCATTTTTTTCTTGAATTTAAATCATCATGCAGGATTTCACGTGACTGCTGTGAGGTAATTTGACTAAAGCATAAGCACAGCACGACATAGCATAAGTGCTAAAAACAACAAGCTAATGTGTTGTATTAGTATGTTATTCATGCTTTAATGCCTTCAAGTCGCATGATTAGAGTTGTAAGAATGTTTTTTGGGTTTTTTTTTTTAGAAGAAACTGTGAAATAACAACACTGAACATAAACCGGCAAATAACTGAGGAAAACTATTTCGCTAGCGAGCTAGCATGTAGTCCTCAAATCATGGATATGAGTCATTGGAATGTCTGGCAGCTTTGAAAACACAACAAATCCATCAGGAACATCAACGTTTTCCTCAGATATGTTGGGAAATTCCTGAGAAAACACTCTGTATACCTTAAATTAAAAACTAATTGCACTCGTTGAGCACTGAGTGCAAAAACAACACGGGAGCCGCCATTTTGAAAAGGTGAGCAACAAGAACTGCGTATGAGTCAGTCTTTTCACTACGACGGCGAGGCGTTTAGTCGTAAACGTGGTGCGCACGGAACTAGATGCGCAAATAAAAATAAAACGTGCTCACCGGCCACTTTATTAGGAACACCCTAATGGCGTCCACCCGCTGTTTTATGCGGTTCTCAAATCAACCGATCCTTTGACAGCGGCACAACGCGTCGAATCACGCGGATACAAATCAAGAGCTTCGGTTAAAGTTCACGATGTTCAAACATCAGAATGGGAAAAAACTGTGATCTCAAAGTGTGACTTTCTTTCACTGTGGCGGATGGACTGGTTTGAGTGTTTCAGAAACGGCTGAGCTCCTGGGGTTTTCACACACAACGGTCTCGAGAGTTTACACTCCGTGGATGGTGCGAAAAACAAAAAACGGTGAGCGAGTCAGAGAGCGACCGTGCTGTGGGTGGAAACAAACGCCTTGTTGATGAGAGAGGTCAGAGGAAAACGGACAGATTGGGCAGTCCGTGCTGCCAGGAAGGACTCATATAATCACTCTTTACAACCGTGGTGAGCAGAAAAGCATCTCAGCATGCAACAGCAGAAGAGCACATTGGGTTCTGTAGCCAAGAACAGGAATCTTAGACTCAAGAGCACGTTCCTATTAAAGTGGCCGGCGAGTGCGTGTATGATTGGACTCACTTGTGCAGGCGATGGAGGGAGGATCTGAGGGTGCTCGGAAGTAGCCGTCCTCACATTCACACTTCCAGGAACCTTCTCGGTCATTATAGCTGTGAGTAGGACAGCGCGAACACTGTAGGTCCTGCGATGAAGACTTGAAGAAGCCACGGTTGCAGGCTGAGATGGAGGGAGAAAGAGAGAGAGAAAGGAAGTTACAACCTCTTTCACAGTTGAGTTCATATGAAAAAGAGGGCAGGGTAGAACAGATCCGAGCTTGTGTTCAGATCTTAGAACAGCTGGTGTTTGAATCAACCTGGCCCTATAGCATTATGAACATGCACTTGTGGAAAAAAAACAACCTCCTTCTCTCTCTCTCTCTCTCTCTCTCTCTCTCTCTTTCCACACGCACAAAGAAGAGCAGGAAGCAGAGCAGACTTTACTTCGAACTGATCATATCGATCCTCGGTAAGTTTATTTTTAAATAGCTCTCCGTCATTAAACAAGGAGAGAGATAAAGATAGATAGAGAGCGAGAGCGAGACAGACAAAGAGAAGGAAAATCAGATGTCCTCTAAATGGAGAAAAAAACAAAAAGGCAAGGTTAGTGTAGAAAATAGGAAACTTAACAGGATTATTTCAGCATTTCACCTTTAGTGCGAGGGAAGAAAAGGACATCCCGCAGGCAGCCCCAGATCACAGATGAAGCTCAAATTAGGGCTGGATAGCCTGAGGCGTCATGTTTAAAAAAAAAAAAAAACGCACACGTCTCAATGACAGCGAGTCATTTACACCACCAATTTACTTCATCGGTCCATACGGACAATGTTTCTAATGAAGTGCCATCATAATACGAGACCCCGAGAATTATAGCGGCTGTGAATCCGGGGAATCACTTTTCCAAATCCAATTTAGCGTTGACGCTGGATAACTAAACATGATTTGATCACTGGACCTCTTGTATTCGCACCTCATGTGGACAAGGTGCGAGAGGAAAGGAGCAGAAAGAACAGAGAGAAACTTGTTTCCCAGGCTCAAATAAAATAACGGAAGCGTTCGGGGAAACTTGGACTCTTCAGCGTACCATTTGCTCGGCAAAAACGTATACACAAGTCTTTTAAATACTGTAATTTGCAGAATGGTGTAATATTGTTCGAAATGACAACATGCTTGGTAACTATCGAGAACGCCACAGTAGACAGGAGAACACGCCGAGTGATGGATCTTTCGGGTTAACGATTAGTCACTTGTTCGTTCCTTTTAATGCTTTTTAGAAGAAATGTGCTATTCTTGGCCTGGATTTCTGCTCTACAGACCTAATACCCGCGCACACACACCAGCTGTTTGGGTCAAAAGCCAGACTCTGACCCCTATAAAACCTAAAAGCATGCCTTCATTATCCAAATGGATATTTGTGAGCCATTAATAATTGTTACTGCAATCCAGTAATATGTACGAGGCTGTCCTGACTGTAAGATCTTCCTGTTCGTTTTTTCAGAGAGAGAGAGAGAGAGAGAGAAAGAAAGAACCTCATGAAATGGAAGGAGAGGCCTTGCCGGTTTACCCTTTTTAACACCTCAGCACTGGAAATGGGGGGTTCTGAGGAGCAAAGTATACTCATTTCAGCTACATGAAAGCGCTGTCACTGCCTATTTAGCTCACAGCCCCAGCCTGGCGAGGAGCGAGCTGAATAAAGACCGCTCTCCGGGCCGCGAGAGGAGAGGAGAGGAGAGGAGAGGAGAGGAGAGGAGAGGAGAAAGACAGATGCGATTTTATCTCTGGTATTTCGAACCTGCGAAGCCTCGTAATTGAAAGCAGGATCTCCAGCTTAGGCAGGGGGATCTGGAAGCAGGACATATACACCGATCATTACAGCTTTGAGCTTTTCGGCTCTTGTAATGTAATAACAGGTTTATTGTAATGATAATTCAATAGTAATAATTATATTTAAAAAAAAACAACGTAGGGGTTCACATTCACGAGTTTATCTCAAATTCCATTCATGACGAAGCGTCTGTTGTACAATTTTGATAAGGTGGATGGAAATGAAAACGAAGACCGTTCCTCTGACTGGCGAGCCAGTTCGTAGGTTAGTCTTTGGGTGTCTAAGCCTGTGCATGAAGGCTATGAAGAATAGAGCCTACATGAGCCGAGGGCTTAAGCCTCGACTGCGGTCTCCCAGCAGCTCCCTCGCGAACGTGCTAAGATTAGCGCTGTCGCAAATCACCGAAACAGGACGCCTCTTAACCCGCTGACACCCGAGTTTCTTACGACCACACGGCAGCAGGGGTGGTTTATTTTTATGTTTGAGCAACCGAGGTGTGTTTATTGAGCCGGCTGACAAGCCTGAGCATCCCTGATGTTTGCACAAGCGATCTGGTTGCGAATTTCGCTTCGAAAAATCAACGCGAGCGCCAAAGTGGCATGAACAAACACATTTATGGGTCTTGCCAACATGGTCGCCTTGGGCTAACACCGTTTGGCAGATAGATAAACATTCCATTGTTATTCCAGCATCATAACTTCACGAGATGATCGTTTCGCACATCATCTTCTGAAAGATGTATTTATCTGGAGAGAGAAAAACAAGTTTTCGAAGGGGACTAACAGAATTATGAGTAGTTCTCCACTTCAGAACATGACACATAACAACATGTACTTCAGAATGATGCACCATGGCAAGCTAAGACACCTTTAGCTACCTTGGAATGGGCATAAATATGAGCAAGCAGCTTATATTACTCCAGGAAGTGCTCGCTGAGTTTGCAGACCAATAAAATACAGACGTGATGTTACAGGACTTACAGAGAAGCGACATTTCTGGGGGATTTGGAGAAGTTATTGAGTTCCTAGCGTACAGGAAAACCATACATTCCTGAGAATCATGTGACTTACAGTGTCTTGAAAAAGTATTCATCCCCCTTGGTGTTTGTCCTGTTTTGTCACATTACAAGCTGGAATTAAAATGGATTTTTGGGGGGTTAGCACCATTTGATTTACACAACATGCCTACAACTTTAAAGGTGAAAATAGTTGTTTTATTGTGACTCAAACAATAATTAAGATGAAAAAACAGAAATCTGGAGTGTGCATAGGTATTCACTCCCCCCCCAAAAAAAAGTCAATACTTTGTAGACCCACCTTTTGCTACAATTACAGCTGCAAGTCTCTGGGATTTTTGCCCATTCCTCGAGGCAAAACTGCTCCAACTCCTTCAAGTTAGATGGGTTGCGTTGGTGTACAGCAATCTTCAAGTTATGCCACAGATTCTCAATTGGATTGAGGTCTGGGCTTTGACTAGGCCATTCCAAGACATTTAAATGTTTCCCTTTAAACCACTCCAGTGTAGCTTTAACAGTATGTTTAGGGTCATTGGAACGTGAACCTTCGCCCCAATCTCAACCCTCTGGATGACTCAAGCAGGTTTTCCTCCAGAATTGCCCTGTATTTAGTGCCATCCATCTTTCTTTCAGTCCTGACCAGCTTTCCTGCCCCTGCAGATGAAAAACATCCCCACAGCATGATGCTGCCACCACCATGCTTCACTGTAGGAATGGTGTTCTCAGGATGTTGGGTTTGTGCCATACATGGTGTTTCCCATGATGGCCAAAAACATCAAGTTTAGTCTCACCTGACCAGAGAATCTTTTTCCATGTGTTTGGGGAGTCTGCCACATGCTATTGGGCAAACTCCAAACGTGTTTTCCAATGCAATTACTTATTTTTCTGGCCACTTTTCCATAAAGCCCCGCTCTGTGGAGTGTATGGCTTAAACTGGTCCTATGGACAGATACTCCCATCTCCACTGTGGATCTTTGCAGCTCCTTCAGTGTTATCTTTGGTGTCTTTGTTGCATCTCTGATTAATGCCCTCCTTGCCCGGTCTGTGAGTTTTGGTGGGCGGCCTTCTTTTGTCAGGTTTGTAGTGGTGCCATATTCTTTCCATTTTGCTAGAATGGATTTAATGGCGCTCCCTGGGATATTCAAAGTTTGGGATATTTTTTATAACCCGACCCTGATCTATATTTCTCCACAACTTTGTCTCTGACCTGTTTGGAGGCGCCTTGGTTTTCCTGTTGCTTGCTTAGTAGTGTTGCAGAGTAAGGGTCCTTCCAGAACAGGTTGATTTATACAGACATCATGTGACCGATCATGTGACACTTTGATTGCACACAGGTGGATCTTAATCAACTAATTATGTGACTTATGAAGTGAATTGGTTGGACCAGCTCTTACTTAGGGGTTTCATATGAAAGGGGTGAATACATATGCACACTCCAGATTTCTGGGGGGTTTTTTCATCTTAATTATTGCATATGTTACAATAAAACAACAATTTTCACCTTTAAAGTGGTAGGCATGTTATGTAAATCAAATGGTGCTAACCCTCCAAAAATCCATTTTAATTCCAGCTTGTAAAGCGACAAAACAGGACAAACACCAAGGGGGATGAATACTTTTGCAAGACACTGTACTAATGAGCAAACCAATTCCATCAGCTTGTACTGAAAGGAGGTGGATATAAGACTATGTTTCTGGAATTTTCATCCTAAAGACCAGCGAACAAGCATTTTCCTTAGCCTCGAGGGTTAAACCGAATGAGACGAGAAGAGAAGAGATTACTGCAGCCTTGGCAAACCCCTCCAAAGCCAGGACTGTAATATTCCTTTTAGTGGTCAAGCCTTTGGTTTGAGTCACGGCAACAAACACAGTGTCTCAGTCAGGGTTTTGCTATTTATGGCCCTGACTGAAGAGGAAAACCTCACAATTCGGCCACGACACACCAATTGGCGCAAACCAATGAAAAATGTCTCAATGACATTCCGTACGGTCACAGAGACAAAACGAGCGCTATCTCCTTTGGACACAGTGCTGAGAACAACTGGAGATCTGAAAAGGGGTGAAGATCCAGGTTGAGTTTCTTGGCATTCCTGAACATCGAAAGATGGACGTAGGATGGAGGAGCCTTTCAGCCAAAGTTGGCATTCCGTGATAGATCGACATACCACTTCCTGTTGATAATTATTTCTAATAGCCTGGTTTGACAGCTTTGCACCTTCAGTGCTGTGAGACGATCTTCAGACTATTTTGCTCACGTGGCCTCCAGGTCATTAAGGAAAGAAACACACACATACTATAATTCAAGAGATGTTTATCCTTGTCCACTTGGTACCATGGCTGTAATTTACCATTAGCCCAACTGGAAGTGTTTAATTCCTCACTAAGGAGCTATCGAGCTTGTCCTGATCTCCAGCGAGTCTGCACATCAAAGTTGGCCCATCAGGAGCTCATTTGTATGATTGATCCAGCACGTTGTGAGGGGGGGGAAAAAAAGACAAAAATCAAATACAGTCGCTTGCACAGCCACAGGAAGCAGACAGACCTCTGATGGCTATTTCCCTACAGGGCATTCGTGTCAAGTCAAGGTCACCGATTTGACATTCCGCCAAGGGTCTTGGCACATTTCCATTGGAAATTCACTTTGGTGAAAAGAAGGCCAGGCAGCATGGAGAACACGAGTGATAGAAAGAGTGAAAGGAGAGCTACAGCTGAGGTGTGTTTCAAAAAAATAAACGAGATGATTTCGTGTTCGTGTCTGGAAACATCGTCATTCCTGCTGTGGTGCTCGTTTCAGCCACAACGACAGGAAAACAACTGCTTGACTCCATCGTAACCTCTGCTTTGCACACGGTTTGACCTACATTTTTTTTAACCTCTCCTCTTCCTCCTAGACCATGCGCTATATTTGTTCAATAATTGACATTATGTTTAAATATCGATTGCCCATGATATCAAACTCTGAGACGAGGCAACACCTGATGAAATGAAGAAAACGTTCAGCACCTTCCACCACAACTAAGCAACAGGGTTCATTCCTCCAGGCATCTTAATCTGGTGAGGTACCATATTATGAGGTAAGAAAAAAAAAAAGCAACACACTGGGACAGGGATCCAGTTTCTGGTTTTGAATGCCCGTTCCAGACACCTCCACCCAACCTGAGAATGAAGGAGTGTTGGGTGTAAAGTACAAAATGATACAAAGAGTGGAAAAAAAGAAGAAGAAGAAGAAGAAGAAGAAGAAGAAGAAGCGGAGGATTGCCAAAATGGCGGATTAAGTGGTTAAAAGACGGATCATGTTCGGGCTAATTCGGCCAGAACCCTTTGCGTTAGTGATGAGAGAACGGGCTACATGCACACAAACCGCCCATTCATGGCTGCTACCGAGGCCGAGCGACGGATAAGTAGCTTTCCGCCGAGAAACAAAGAGAAGATTAGCATTCTCTTACACTCAGAGGGAGAAGGACACGGAGACGATGCAGTGTGAATGTGGAAAACCTGAGATACAGTGAGTGAGTGAGAAGAAAGAAAGAAAGAAAGAAAGAAAGAAAGAAAGAAAGAAAGAAAGAAAGAAAGAAAGAAAGAGAAAAAGAGAAAAAGAGTGAAAAAGAAAGAAAGAAGAGAGGGAGGAAGGAAAAAAGAGAGAAACATGAAAGGGATTAGAGTGAAAGAGGAGTGAAAGAAAAAGAGAAAGAAAAAGAAAATGAAAGAGAGTGAAAGAGAAAAAGAACAAAAGAGGAGTGAGAAAGAAAGAAAGAAAGAAAGAAAGAAAGAAAGAAAGAGATTAGAGTGAAAGAAAGAGGAGTGAAAGAAAAAGAGCAAGAAAGAAAGGAGTGAAAGAAAGAAAGAAAGAAAGAAAGAAAGAAAGAAAGAAAGAAAGAAAGAAGCATGAAAGGGAGTAGAGTGAAAGAAAAAGAAAGAAAGAGTGAAAGAAAAAGAAAGAGTGAAAGAAAAAGAGAGAAAGATACAAGGAAAGAAAAAAGAGGAAAGAAAGAAAGAAAGAAAGAAAGAAAGAAAGAAAGAAAGAAAGAAAGAAAGGTGAAAGAGAAAAAGAGTGAAAAAGAGAAAGTGAAAGAAAGAAAGAAAGAAAGAAAGAAAGAAAGAAAGAAAGAAAGAAATTAGAGTGAAAAAAGGAGTGAAAGAAAAAGAGAAAGAAAGAAAAAGAAAATGAAAGAGAAAGAGTGAAAGAGAAAAAGAACAAAAGAGGAGAAAGAAAGAAAGAAAGAAAGAAAGAGATTAGAGTGAAAGAAAGAGGAGTGAAAGAAAAAGAGCAAGAAAGAAAGGAGTGAAAGAAAGAAAGAAAGAAAGAAAGAAAGAAAGAAAGAAGTGAAAGAAAGAAAGAAAGAAAGAAAGAAAGAAAGAAAGAAGAGAGGGAAGGAAGAAAGAAAGAAAGAAAGAAAGAAAGAAAGGAAAAAAGAAAGAAAGAAAGAAAGAAAGAAAGAAAGAAAGAAAGAAAGAAAGAAAGAAAGAAATTAGAGTGAAAGAAAGGAGTGAATGAAAAAAAGAAAGAAAAAGAAAATGAAAGAGAAAGAGTGAAAGAGAAAAAGAACAAAAGAGGAGTGAAAGAAAGAGAAAGAAAGAAGTCGGCTTGGGATTTGGTGCAGAAACTTCCAGAAATCGGCGGCGCTAACCAAAGAAAGAAATCCTAAAGAGGGTTTTATGAGTGTGAAAGGAAAGTCCTGAGCCTCTGCTGTTTAAATTGCACTGGTTATCAGCTGTCTGTATTCGTGTTAAAGCCACCAGACAACAGAAGCGCCGCTTTTCCAAAAAACACCACTTTATCTTCTGTACCACACCACTTGAAGATCAGTTCCCACTCGTTCCTAGCGCTCGGATTTGTGTTGGCTCGACGTGTTGGCCCCGGCTGCCAAAATATTCATCTTCTAACCCGTTCCTTATTATTCAAGTGCCGGCTCCAGAGAAAGGAGATTCGATTAGGAACTCGAAATCAACTGCGATGGAAATCTACACTTGCGGATGCATCTGGGTGGCCGGCTACGTCTGCCAGATGTTTGTTGGGTCAAATTATGGCACGGATTAAAATGACCCGTGGGAATTTGTCCAACTTTACAAGTCTTAAGCTACATGTAATTAATATCTCCAACAGTCAGTGGACTATACTGAAACGAAACCTGAGGAAATGTGCAACATCTGTAATATCTCCGTCTTCCCAGAGCAGCTGATGGGTGACGTGCACACGCGTTTAGGAATGGAAAATAAACGATGTCTCGACATGAAATCAGTTACACTGTACAGAACTTACTGGAGACAAAGAGGGACAAAATTCATGTCAGTTCAGTCCTCATGAATTCAACATGCGTCGTCTCCGTCAAGGATATACACTCGCTCACTCACCGGCCACTTTAATAGGAACTTGTTCTTGATTCTAAGATCCCTGTTCTTGGCTGGCAGGACTGGAACCCAATGTGGTCTTCTGCTGTTGCATGCTGAGATGCTTTTCTGCTCACCACGGTTGTAAAGAGTTGCTAGGAGTTCCGATATCCTTCCTGGCAAAAAAAGCTCAAACCAATCTGTCCATTTTCCTCTGACCTCTCTCATCAACAAGGCGTTTGTTTCCACCTGCAGAACTGTCGCTCGCTCATTCGCTCAGTGGTTTTTTTTGTTTTTCGCACCATTCTGTCCGTGTAAACTCTCGAGACAGTTGTGTGAGAAAATCCCAGGAGGGCGGCGGTTTCTGAAATACTCAAAATCAGTCCATCTGGCTCACAAGCCCAAGGTTCATGAATTCACAGCCCTAATGTCGAAAAATCCGGCACGGAACGAAAGTAACCAATCCCCAAAATTACTAGCTTAAGCTAAAGAAAAAAAAAAACGCAGAAAATTGTTGCATTCCGTTGTCTCCCTTATCAGAAATTGTACGACTAAACATTTGCCATACAGTCTTACAAACTAGAAAAATCAACAAAGTGGAAATTTGCGTGTTGAATCGTAAACCAAAGTTTTCCTTAAAGACCGTCCATTTAGGAGAAACCAGCATCGACATACTAGATTTTGAAAGTATCTTGCTGAGAAATCCCACCCACCTCCTTCAGCCCGCCCTCCAATACGCATGAACGCGCACCGCCTGACTACTGCTGGCCTCGTACTGCTGTGGAGAGAAACGTCGCGCATCATCATATTATCCAACTACCTCATTCACAGGAAGAAAATGCCTAACATTACCATAAATGTACGTAAACAACGAACGGGCTCGTAGCCTGGCTTCCGTTGAAAGTTTGCGCAAAAAATATAATCAAGATTTTTACAATTTACACAAAACACGACTATCTCTCGATAGCACTTTTTTTTCAGAAACATAGCTTTGCCGTTTGCTTTTCATGCCATCGGACTTAAATGCGAAAAATAGTTTTCTGGTTCACGGTTGTGAAATACTGCTTTTTCAGATCGTAACCATGAGCTCGAAAACATTTTTTGCGATACTTGCATGCTTGCTTTTCCGAAATTCACGTTACTCATTTTTTTGTTTTTGTTTTTTCGCAGTTTCAAATTGCGTATTCAGCAGGTTAACGGAAACAAGGGTTCTGTTGGTCCTTAGCTATTGACCAGCTTGCTAGCTTTTGTGAAATATCTGCAATTTTTTTTTTTTTTTTGTCAGAGCATTTGACTTATTCATTGCTGTCAGGATTTAAAGAGAATTACAGAAAGAGACATAGAGTAAAACAAAAAATATTTCTTAAAAATGACCTACCCTGCCTTTAAATACGTGTTGGCTTTGTATTTAAAGGACTAAAAAAAAAAAAAACAACCTATTGATCAGAGAAATTAAGTGAGGGAGGAAGAACGAGGGATGAAATGTGTTAGATGAGAAAGGGTTGCCAGTTTTCAGCGTATAATAAAAGCGAGATGAGCCCAAAGGTCTGGACAGCCAATGGCTCTTTGACTGTAACTAATCAGCTTGAAGATCATGCATTATCAGCACGGAGCTACATACACCACACACACAGCTTGTGGGAATTTACAGCTGTTCCAGAGGTGATTAAGCCAAAAAAGACTGACAAACTATCATTATAGTGACACACATACAACCACGATTCCAAAAAAGTTGGGACAAAGTACAAATTGTAAATAAAAATGGAATGCAATGATGTGGAAGTTTCAAAATTCCATATTTTATTCAGAATAGAACATAGATGACATATCAAATGTTTAAACTGAGAAAATGTATCATTTCAAGAGAAAAATTAGGTGATTTTAAATTTCATGACAACAACACATCTCAAAAAAGTTGGGACAAGGCCATGTTTACCACTGTGAGACATCCCCTTTTCTCTTTACAACAGTCTGTAAACGTCTGGGGACTGAGGAGACAAGTTGCTCAAGTTTAGGGATAGGAATGTTAACCCATTCTTGTCTAATGTAGGATTCTAGTTGCTCAACTGTCTTAGGTCTTTTTTGTCGTATCTTCCGTTTTATGATGCGCCAAATGTTTTCTATGGGTGAAAGATCTGGACTGCAGGCTGGCCAGTTCAGTACCCGGACCCTTCGTCTACGCAGCCATGATGCTGTAATTGATGCGGTATGTGGTTTGGCATTGTCATGTTGGAAAATGCAAGGTCTTCCCTGAAAGAGACGCCGTCTGGATGGGAGCATATGTTGCTCTAGAACCTGGATATACCTTTCAGCATTGATGGTGTCTTTCCAGATGTGTAAGCTGCCCATGCCACACGCTCTAATGCAACCCCATACCATCAGAGATGCAGGCTTCTGAACTGAGCGCTGATAACAACTCGGGTCGTCCTTCTCCTCTTTAGTCCGAATGACACGGCGTCCCTGATTTCCATAAAGAACTTCAAATTTTGATTCGTCTGACCACAGAACAGTTTTCCACTTTGCCACAATCCATTTTAAATGAGCCTTGGCCAAGAGAAGACGTCTGCGCTTCTGGATCATGTTTAGATACGGCTTCTTCTTTGAACTATAGAGTTTTAGCTGGCAACGGCGGATGGCACGGTGAATTGTGTTCACAGATAATGTTCTCTGGAAATATTCCTGAGCCCATTTTGTGATTTCCAATACAGAAGCATGCCTGTATGTGATGCAGTGCCGTCTAAGGGCCCGAAGATCACGGGCACCCAGTATGGTTTTCCGGCCTTGACCCTTACGCACAGAGATTCTTCCAGATTCTCTGAATCTTTTGATGATATTATGCACTGTAGATGATGATATGTTCAAACTCTTTGCAATTTTACACTGTCGAACTCCTTTCTGATATTGCTCCACTATTTGTCGGCGCAGAATTAGGGGGATTGGTGATCCTCTTCCCATCTTTACTTCTGAGAGCCGCTGCCACTCCAAGATGCTCTTTTTATACCCAGTCATGTTAATGACCTATTGCCAATTGACCTAATGAGTTGCAATTTGGTCCTCCAGCTGTTCCTTTTTTGTACCTTTAACTTTTCCAGCCTCTTATTGCCCCTGTCCCAACTTTTTTGAGATGTGTTGCTGTCATGAAATTTCAAATGAGCCAATATTTGGCATGAAATTTCAAAATGTCTCACTTTCGACATTTGATATGTTGTCTATATTCTACTGTGAATACAATATCAGTTTTTGAGATTTGTAAATTATTTCATTCCGTTTTTATTTACAATTTGTTCTTTGTCCCAACTTTTTTGGAATCGGGGTTGTACTCCATGGCTCACTATTCCATTCCCTCTCTCTCACACACACACACACACACACACACACACACACATATAGACACACACATTTGCCCATCTCTCCCTGCAAGCGGTCTGGAGGCCAATCGATCAGCACCCGAATGAAATTCCCAGATCCGGTCGGAGCTACAGTGCAAATAAACTCGCACGTTTATTGATAACAATAATCAACTCGCTCAACAAGCACGGTTTTGTGTCTCAGTGCCGCTTCTGTACATTAAATTATCATCAACAAAGTGCTGTGGGGAAGGAAAAGCTCGTGGACTGGATTATTTATTTGTTCACTTCGATCAGACAATCCTGCCATATTCTGATCAGCGAACCAACTCGGGGTTATTTTTACGCAACTTTTCACAGCAGACGTTGTCGCAAAACAGAACAATCAGGACGTCGACGTAGTTCGCTAATGAGCAAACCAGAGACGGTGACGGAACGGGAAAAAAAAAAAAAAAAAACATCGTCAAAAAGAAACACTGCCCTCGGATAGAAGGACTACGAATCGTTACTCTTCTACGGCTGTATGCTGAATGCTGTAAAGTGCTGAAAGGATGCTCAGTGTGAATGGGTTGGATCATAACAAGAGTTATGATTATCGCAGAAACTTACAGTACATATGGTCAAAACAATTGTCACAATTTTTTTTTTTTTTGCCGCAACATCTCAATTTTTGTCCTTATTCGTGTACTTTCTAAATGTTCTTCGTTTTCTCTATTCCTCATTTACATTACACGCAACATGTTCAAACTTGACGCTTCGGAGTGTTTGTTATTTTCCCAAAACCACAACACACAAAGGCTCCTTTAATCACAAATCCATTAAAAATTGAGTCGCTCTCCTAAACATACAGTACAAAATGAGAAATGCTCTGTTAGGAGTGAGGTTTCTTCATGAACGACAACAAAAACCCTTTCTTTTTTTTCACCGAGGTGGCACTGATGTGTAAATAAAGATAACTGAGGAGTCTGATTACGCACAAACGTGCCTTTTTTTCCCCTCCCGTGATGTTTTGCTAATCCCGCTTCCGTAATGACGGCTTCAAAGCTCAATTTTTCATTAAAAAAAAAAAATACCATCTATTTCCAAAGGGAGGAAAAAAAAAAACATTTCCATTTTATTAAGGTAAATGCTTAAATATGCACAAGGACGTGTCGCATGCTGTGATTTAAGCAGTGGGGAGAAACAACCTTAATAAAATGAACAAAATAAATTGAAAACACTGCAAGTTCACTAAAAGGCATTTGAAAGGAAATATCGATTGCGTAAACACTAATGCACCGGAGTCATAAAAAGCCCGTTGTTTCGGATCATTAATCATCACGACATGGAAAACCGTAACCTAATGCTCTTCTTCATTCATGCAAGGTTTCGCTGACATTAAGATGTACTTTATCAGTGAAAAGCATTACATAATTCTGTCGAAGATGGGAAGTGATTTAGAGTGCATTTATCATTTAGTGTGTGTGTGTGTGTGTGTGTGTGTGTGTGTGTGTGTGTGTGTGTGTGTGTGTGTGTGTGTGTGTGAGCGAGAGAGAGAGAGAGAGAAAATGCGGGCATATTTCCGTCCAATTGTTGGGCGTATTTTGTGTTAATGCGATTTGTGTACCTCCATCACCGAATGTTTTGGATACTTGTCTCAGCTAGTCAAAGGAGCACTGGATGCTACATTATTATCGCTTATTTTTCCTCAATAAATCGTCTCTATGTATAAATCGCATTCGTTCCATCTAGGAACAAGCCAAGTCAAACTTGTGGACTATTATACATCTTTAAATTCACCAGAGGAACTGTTACGTGCATAGCTAAAGGCAGGGATTCGCTGTGGCTAAGAAATCAAGAAATCGTTTGGACATCGAGATCATGGAGGAGTACAAATACCTGGGCGTTCACCTCAACAACAAACTGGACTGGACTAACAACACAGATGTCCTGTACAAGAAGGGCCAAAGTCGCCTCCACCTCTTGAGAAGACTGAGGTCTTTTGGTGTGTGCAGGACACTGCTTAGGACTTTTTATGATTCTGTGGAAGCATCAGCGATTTTCTACGCTGTGGTCTGCTGGGGCTGTGGAAGTTCAGAGAGGGACAGGAAGAAACTTAATAAACTGGTCAGAAGGGCTGGCTCAGTCTTGGACTGTCCTCTGGACTCCATTGAGGAGGTGGGTGAGAGGAGGATGTTAGCCAAGCTGACCTCAATCATGGATAATCCCTCTCACCCCCTACATGAGGCTGTGGGGGCTTTAAGCAGCTCGTTTAGTAGTAGACTGCTACACCCACGGTGTAAGAAGGAGAGATACCGCAGGTCATTCATACCTACTGCTGTCAGACTGTATAACACCCACAACTTGTAACGTAGCACCAATAACCTGTTTGTCGTTTAATTTGCACTACTTCACCACTACTACCTCTGCCATCTCTCATCGATGCAATTATTATGTGCAATAATATAGGCCCTAAACTATGTTTATGCATACTTAAATTATATATATATCATCTCATCTCATTATCTCTAGCCGCTTTATCCTTCTACAGGGTCGCAGGCAAGCTGGAGCCTATCCCAACTGACTACGGGCGAAAGGCGGGGTACACCCTGGACAAGTCGCCAGGTCATCACAGGGCTGACACATAGACACAGACAACCATTCACACTCACATTCACACCTACGGTCAATTTAGAGTCACCAGTTAACCTAACCTGCATGTCTTTGGACTGTGGGGGAAACCGGAGCACCCGGAGGAAACCCACGCAGACACGGGGAGAACATGCAAACTCCCCACAGAAAGGCCCTTGCCGGCCACGGGGCTCGAACCCGGACCTTCTTGCTGTGAGGCGACAGCGCTAACCACTACACCACCGTGCCGCCCTATATATATATATATATATATATATATATATATATATATATATATATATATATAAAATTATTTATTAGGGCTGTCAAACAATTAAAAAAATTAATCGCGATTAATCTCAGAATTTCATATAGTTAATCGCGATTAATCGCATTTTTTTAAATCCATGTAAATGAATAAGGCTTTTAAAGTGAAATGTTACAATTAAAATAGTGAACACATTTTATGCTAAAAGTACTTGTTAAAAACTGCTGGGACAAGAGAAAATGGTAAGGGAGTTTATTCACTCACATACTAGGCAGTACTGAACATACAAAACACAAAATTGGATTTTGTGATGGATTAGGGAGCTGTAGTCTCAAATATAAAACATGTAGTCACATACTACTGTGTCTCAGTTCAGACATGTGTGACAAAAGAAAATAAAAATGAAATAAAACTTCAATTGTGCTGGAGTTGTATTCAGTCACAGCCTGTAGGACTTCACAGTGCTGTGCAAACAAAAATAAATTGCAGTTGGACTTCAATAAAGACATTTAGTGTCCTATCACAGTGCTACAGCATACTGACATCTCACTTTGCAAAAGTATAAGTGCATACCAAAACCAACTCAATCACCATAGACATATAAACATAGACGCCGCATTGAGCTGGTGGCCCCATTGCTGGGATACGTCAGAGTGTCCGCCATATTGGATGTGGCAAATCTTCCACGTAAACCAATGCAAGTAAATGGACTGAACTTCATAAAGCCCCTTTCTACAATAATATTTAACTCGAGGCCTTTTATTCACCCATTAACACACACACGTATATATTTGGAAAACAAACAGGCATCAAAACAACATACATAACTTTTAATGTGATGGTTTTAAACATACATGTCAACCTTTGGTCAATCAAACCTGTATAACCAACCTCCAAAATCCGTATTTCCCTTATAAAATCCGTATAAGATGCAAATTAAAATAATTTACCTAAAATTTGAATGATAATTAACAATGATGTATCCCAGTTACTTTTTATTCAATATTAATAACAATAAACCTTCAGAATGAATACAAAGCTCCAAGGTTCGACAAAAACACAAAGTGTTATCAGCGTAGTTACGAAGGAAATACTTCGTTGTTTGGAGACAGGTTTCACCGAGCGGCTATTATGCGCGAGACTTCATATTAGCCACAAAGTCAGAAAAATCTGTTCGTAAAATTACGTTATAATGACCAAATACAATGAAAAGTATTTTTCCAGTCTCACCTGCAGGGTTTTTTCTAGAAAAATTTAGTATGAGGGCGCTCACCATGGCGAGGGAGCGAAGCGGGGCAGCCATTCCAAGCTAACCTACACATCATAGTCATTTTTTCAAATCTCACCAGGTGTTAAAAACTGCAGCTCATTACAAAGATATATATCTGAAGTTAATATATATGAAAAATCACAGGGACAGGTCACTCCAGTACTGTTACCATGACGATGAAAGACACACCCCTTGGAGCACCCTCCAAAGAT
This sequence comes from Neoarius graeffei, assembly GCF_027579695.1. NCBI lineage: Eukaryota > Metazoa > Chordata > Actinopteri > Siluriformes > Ariidae > Neoarius > Neoarius graeffei. The sequence goes on from NC_083570.1 coordinate 19,457,974, forward strand.
GCCAATGCAGTGAATAAAGACTTTGAATAAAGACATTTTATCTTGCATACAAACCGAAGGATCTGCAGCTGATAACATTTTGGAAAACTTTGTTCACCAAGTTGAACTAAGGACCACTTTATTCTGTGCATTGTTATGTGGGAGTTTAAAAATAAATAATAATAAATAGATACAACTTTTGCACTTTGTTTCATACTGGTGGAGGTACTCATCATGGAAGTCACATTTTTTCGGTCACGGAAGTCACAGACTTCCAGTGCTCTTCAAGGTCAGCAATTTACTAATTTATGATGGCTTGCTTAATTTAGGAATCTCTAGACTTCCCCCTGGTATACTGTGTGAGACAAATGGTACATCTCTCCCAGAAGGCTACGAACTGGATAAAACATTTCTTTAGTCAATATTTTTGAGGATGTAGCTGTCACGGAAGTCACTCCTGTTTTTTTTTGTATGAAAATGTAGTTAGAAATGAAAAAAATGTTGGCTATACTAAGGAGCTGTATAATGTCCATGAAATAAATGCATAACATTTTAAATTTGTTCTGGAATTTATGGGCCATAGATTGACTTCAACCAAATTTGAGTAGCTTTCATCACGGAAGTCACCTTGGAATGGCTGGGGGGGGGATGGTGCCGGTTGTCCCCCCCCGCCATGCAAAGCCTTTGAAAAATGCTCCAATGGGACATTCTGAGGCTATCTGAGAGGGAAATTGTAACAAATTGTCTGTCAACATTGAAAAAGAAAGAAGTAATCTTCTTCTGCCCCGGACAGTCTTTGGCTTTCTTCCGCTTCATCCCGCGGGATGACATCTTTAAATGCCCAAGTGTCAACAAAAACAACTCGCAAACTACTTCTGTCAAAAGCTCCCGCGCCGGTGGGTGAAAGGTCATTCAGTCTCGAGAAATCTCGCTCTACAAGTCAGCTGACCTTGTATGTAACCCATGTCAAATCTCGCGAGAGCAGCCGCAACAAGTAAACAACATGGCGCCTCAGTCTGGAAAACGCCAATTCGGATTGTTTTTGCACCGTCTGGTGGTGTATCTACTATGATTGGAATATTTTTGGAGCAATTATAACGTATTTGATGATCAGACACATTGTCACGTAGTGTTGCTGGGATGTTTTCACGGAGTCGGTAAGGGGGCGCACGCCGAGAGTAAGAGGGCGCAGCGCCCCTGTTCCCCCGTTTAGACGAAAGCCTGACCTGTGAAAAGTAATCCCATGTGATCTCGTTTGGACGGTAAACCTGTTGGTACAGTTAAACGCAACACATGAATGAGGCATCTTTATTCTCGGCTACTGTCTAGACGCTATACCAGAGACGGCTGAAAAATTTCCACTTTGCCACATCCAATATGGCGGCGAGGATGACGTATGATTCTACGCAGAAGGCGGCGTCTATGTTTATATGTCTATGCTTAATCACACTCTACTTTTGAAATGAAACTTCCCGTTTAACAGACCTTTCTCCATCACTCACACTTACTCTTATTGAAGCAGCGCGCGACAAGCCTCAACAGGAACTACGGGTGACTCGCAGGGCCAAATTAGAATTTGTGTTAACGGCACTATTTTTTTTAATCGCGATAAATTGAGATTGCGTTAACGCGTTATTATCGCGTTAACTTCGACAGCCCTATTATTTATGTATATATGTGTATATATACAGAGTCTACCTGTAATGTGCAATTTTTCCGAGCCTCTCAATAAGGCAATTTTTCTATACTTTTTCACAGCAGATAATGCAAATAGGCCTCTGTATTTAATCCTTCATTTGTCCAATTTTTTATTTCAGTTTTATTTGTTATCTGTTTGACATTTTCTTGGTACTGTAACACGTGAATTTCCCCGATGTGGGATGAATAAAGTGAATCTAATCTAATCTAAATGTTTTGCTAGCACTGAATCCTAACAATTTGTCACACAGGCGCCATTATTTACTGCTATTTAATGACGGTTTAGTACTATGTCATTATACTGTTTAAAATACACCGTGAATATTTAGTATTTTATACAGCATACGTCATCACAGGCAAGGCACAAGCTGTGGATGCTAAGCGTTTTCCTAGCTAGCTAGCTAGCAGAAAATGCTAAAGTTCCTCAGAACAAGTGCCGTCGCTTTACGACACTATTTTGTGCTGCTTATTACTGTGTTACTCTAATGTTTGATTCACAAAGCTAGCATTTCAAAATATTTTCGTGGACTGTATAGGTAGTGTCGAGGCTAAACATTTTAAGCAAAACATACATTATAAAGACACGAGTGTTTTACTGGGAAAATACGCCACTCGTATTTTTCATACGACCTCCATCCGGGACATAGAAACGTACGAGACAGAGTGAGGAAATCGATGAATTGTTTTGATGCATTTGGGGACTTTTTGTTTGTGTCTGTAGAATAAAAAGAAAAATTACAAACGTTGGCTTGAAGGTATGAAGTTTATCTTCTCGTTTTGAAAAACTCGCTGATCTGAGTGACATATTTAAATGATATTGGCTGGCTTTTTTTTTTCCGTGGTACTGTATATCAGATTTATTTTTTTCGCGGTCCGGTTTCCATCAAATCCTGCGCTCTGATTGGCTGGCGAGCGGGTCCGTATCCTACGGTACGGACCCTGATTACGGACCTCTGGCAACTCGCTCGTTCACAACAACAACAAACATAGTAGCAATTTTTGTCAACATTTATCTTTTTTATAAGATTTATTTATAAGATTTTTATCAAAAATCTTATACATTTTTGCCAGCATTTCTCAGCATAATAGCATTAATTTTACAGCATGGATAGAGATAACGACAGTGTTCATAGCGAAATGGAGTTTTACTACCCTGAGGAAGAAGAAATAAAAGAAAACACTTCACGAGAAAGCTAAAAACCTGTAACTGTTGCTAACGCCGAGCAAAAACATGACTGAATCCTGAATGACTCAATTTTGTATAAATAGGGGACTACATAGGCGGCAAAATGTAATTTTCTTCCTGCCATGGAAGTGCACTTGTATACCGAGGAGGAAGCCATTTGCATTACAGCCGTGAATGAGGATTCAAAATGGCGGCTCGGCTCGGTTTTCCCTTTCGGGCGCTCTCGTTTTCTGTTAGAATTTGGTAAAGAAAAAAAAAAAATTATTTACCAGCTTAAGGTCGGTCCGTATGGTGAAATACCGTGACCTCGGCCCAGAGGGCCTCGCTCAGTACTTTCAAGACCTCGGTCACGGTATTTCACGATACGGACCTCCCAGCTGGTAAATAACATATATTTATTTCCATTCAGCTAGCGTGATATTGAATGACTCGAAGATATATACACTGCGAAAAAAAGCCAGTCAAAATTATCTTTATTATTATTATTATTATTATTATAATACATTCCTTTCAGGTGTTCAACACGTCTTTCTCTTTCAAAACTCTCTCAAAATCTTCTGGATTTAACGAAGCAAACCCGACAGCCATGTTTGTTTACAAATTGTCCCAGGCGCTCGCTAGGGCGGACGTTTTACCTCTCCGACGTGTGACATCATGTTGTTTTGACAACCGTGCAATATCGTAAACCATTTTCCACGCTCATTCTCCATTGGGTAGAGTGACATAATACACGTAGGATAAGCGAAATGCTAACAATATTTAAATAATAATTAAATAATATTGGCTGGCATTAAGTGGGATATCAGATATATCAATTGTGAATATGTTCAACATTCGAAGATAAACTTTCATATCTTCGCACAACCGTGTAATATCCTCTATTTACTACACTGTTGAAAAACAAATACGCCACTGGCACCAATAGTGCATTTGAACTAGGATGTCGAAATTTCCTAGGTCTAAGCCGGAAATTTCAACTTGAACACCCTTGAAGTCGGATTTCCAACTTGGAAAATCACTAACCACATCCTCAAAATCCAAAATGGCTGCCTGGCCCAAGAACAGTAAAACGTTATAGTAATATACTGTTTATTAGCGCTTCTATCATATTTATGTCTCATTAAATCAGTCACACACACACAGACTGTCCAGCTTCTATTTTGTCTATCTATTTCGTCTGCACAAAATACCCAAAATATCAACTGGTATTGCTAACAATGGCTAATAAATGGTGTCCATCTTGAGCTGACGACTTCTTGTACTGGAACTTGGTCAACTCGGGTGTGACGTCATTCCCAGCTCCGACTTCCAAGGTAAAAGAAACGCACCGTTAGAACTGATACCCAGAGGAACTGACAAGATTTCAAATGTTTGCTAAGAAGCTAGCTAGCGGTCAGCGCTAAACAAACAAACAAAACTTTGTGCTAATTGCTCCTTTTTTTTTTTAAGGAGACTCTTTTAAAACACCATAGGTACTTTAGGATCCTATACAGTACGTCGCCACAAAATAAGACTAAAAGAGGAAGGCATTTTAAACATTTGCTTGCGATGTGCGAAACAATATTCCCCAGAGGTAGCATGATATAAATCGACAACATTAACTGACAAGCTGTGGATGCTAAACATGGTGCTAGCTTGACTAACTTGATCAATAAATAGCCTATTTGAGATTTCCTTTTTGGCTCGTTGTTCTTTTATTCTTTTAAGAAAGAAAGAAAAAACCTTGACATAGCATTTGGTAGCAGCTGCCTTTGTGTTTGCAAGCTAGCTCGACCGCAACTACTTACTTCTTGCCAAATTGTAGCTGACAAAAAACACTTTCCTGGCTAGTGTTAAATATTAAAAATCTGTTTCCCAGAGCTGGAGGGGTGTTATTTTTAATATTCTATTACTTTGTTAGCCACACTTTTCTATCTCGCTAACACTGAAGGGTGCTAGCTAGTGCTACCACAGGTGGTGTATGACTTATCGTATTATATATTTAGCCACCCTGTCCACAGCATATTAGCGTTAGTATATCGAGCACGTCGCCGATCGGAGCACGTTTATCTGTCCTTTTTACTAATTATTATTTTATTATAATTCCTCAAAAAGATTTTCTTTCAAATCAGCCAGAGTCTACTGTCATCGTTATCCTTCAGGCGCTGTTCCAAAAACCCTACAGGAAAATAAGTGGACAGATGGACACTATGATGAGAGCGATTCGAAATCATATACTAGTGCATCTCAAAAAATTAGAATATTGTGAAAAAGTTCTATATTTTCTATCAGTTATTTAAGAAAGTGAAAATGTTATATATTATAGACTCATTACACATAAACTAAAATGTTTCAAGCATTTTTCTATTTTAATTTTAATCAGTATGGCATACAGTACAAAAACATTTTAAAAAATCTCAAAATATTAGAATATTTCATTTCGAGTTTGAGTAAAACAGTATGAACACAGTGTATCTCTCGGTCTAGTTCAGTACACACAACCACAATCATGGGGAAGACTGCTGACTTGACTGTTGTCCAGAAGATGATCACTGATGCCCTCCACAAGGAGGGTAAGCCACAAAAGGTCATTGCTGAAAAGGGTGGCTGGAAAAGGTGCACAAGCAACAGGGATGGCCGCAGTCGAGAGGATTGTCAAGAAAAGTTGATTCAAGAACTTGGAAGAGCTTCACAAGGAGTGGACTGAGGCTGGTGTCCGTGTATCAAGACCCATCACGAACAGACATCTTCAAGAAAGGGGATACAACTTTCGCATTCCTAATATCAAGCTACTCCTGAGCCAGAGACAATGTCAGAAGTGTCTTATCTGGGCTAAGGAGAGAAAGAAATGGACTGTTGCTCAGTGGTCCAAAGTCCTCTTTTCAGATGAAAGTACATTTTGCATTTAATTTGGAAAACACGGTTCTAGAGTCTGGAGGAAGAGTGGAGAGGCACAGAATCCAAGGTGTTTGAAGCCTAGTGTGAAGTTTCCACAGTCTGTGATGATTTGGGGTGCCATGTCATCTGCTGGTGTTGGTCCACTGTATTTTATCAAGTCCAAAGTAAACACAGCCATCTACCAGGAGATTTTAGAGCACTTCATGCTTCCATCTGCTGATGAGCTTTTTGGAGATGCTGATTTCCTTTTCCAGCAGGACTTAGCACCTACCCACAGTGCCAAAACTACTACCAAATGGTTTGCTGACCATGATATTACTGTGTTTGACTGGCCACCCAACTTGCCTGACCTGAACCCCATAGAGAATCTATGGGGTATTGTCAAGAGGAAGATGAGAAACACCCGACCCGAAAATACAGATACGCTGAAGGCCACTATCAAAGCAACCTGGGCTTCAATAACACCTCAGCAGTGCCACAGACTGATCACCTCCATGCCACACCGCATTGATACAGTAATTCATGGTAAAGGAGCCCCAACCAAGTATTGAGTGTATAAATGAATATACTTTTCAGAAGTTGGACATTTCTGTATTGTAAATCCTTTTTTTGATTGATCTTAGGGAATATTCTAATAATTTGAGATACTGGATTTCTGATTTTCATGAGCTATAAGCCATAATCATCAAAATTAAAACAAAAAAGGCTTTAAATATTTCACTTTACATGTAATGAATATAGAATATATGAAAGTTTACCTTTTTGAATTAAATTATGAAAAAAAGGAACTTTTTCATGGTATTCTAATTTTTTGAGATGCACTAGTAGCTGACAAAAAAAAACAACAACAGGCATTTCTCAGATAACGGCATGATTTGTTTTTTCCGCCATCGCTTGTTCTTTCGAGGTCAGTGAAGATTACCTTCGCTTGAGCATGTTTGCGTGCAATGTGTTTCGGACAACGCAATGACAGCTCGCTGTCAGGTTGGAAGATAAATGAGGTGGCCGGTTGACCTTTGGCTTGCCGGAGGAGTGACCCCCGTGGCCCGTTCTGCTTCAAAACAAAGACCCCCTACCTTCTTCTACCCCCGGCAATGCTAACACGTCCTGACATCTCCATCGCAAACGCACACAAAGCTCGAGCCCTTTTTCCTGAAGCTTGACGACAAACCCGTTGGCTTTCACACAGCCGTCTTTTACCTGTCTAAACGGTCTCCGTACAGACTCGCACGCTCGGGCACTTTCCCCGTCACGCTCACCCTCACCCTCACCTTCACACATCCATTTGTCTTTTCTGTAATTGCTTGCTGTCTGTATACGGAGGACAGGATCACACGTCTTCGTCAGAATTCATGCTGTATGATAAATGAAACAAAGTCAATATTTGGTGTGAGACGACCAAAAAAAAAAGTCGTCTCAGGTACAGTGAGTGCAGTTTTATAAGGAAATGAATGAGCTGGAGGTTTTACTGAGCACCTTACAGAACCAGCCACAGTTCTTCTGGACACTTTGACTGTCGCGGTCGCTTCATTATTTTGCACCAAAATCCAGCAGCCTTCATTACGTTTTCTTTTTTCATCTGAAAAGCGCTCTCTTATGGAATATGCTACTCAGATACATGTTTTTTTTTTTTCGGTAACATTCGATTTTGTGCTGGAAAACAAAAAAAACGGACGTTCGGAACTCGATAACGTTGAAGTCATAAAACTAGAAAAAAAAAATATTATATACAGTATATATCTGTATCTATCCATCCATGCGTGTATGTTAAGAGCAGCTTTACCCCTGAGGTGAAAGTGATATGTGAGCAGCTTGAGGGCTTTTAGCTCTGTTTGAGTGGCAGTAAGGGCCTGTTGTCAGAGTTTCCCTCCTAAGGGAGCGTAGGCCTGGCACCTCAATCTCCCGCTAAGAGCAAAATCAATAACTCGTTACATAACCTCACAATTTCTCCGTTTACACTCCCAAAGACAAAAACCCACAGAGGGGACAGGAAGCGCACTCCCCCGACTCCCTCACCTGAGGGAATAAACTCGCTCATTTGCTTCCCCCCCTCTCTCTTTTTAAACAAAATGTAGCTACTCAAGCAATAATGAACAAGCGCTTCCGAATTTCCTCGCCAAACTCGCTGAGTAACGACGCCCGTTGTCCCGAAAAGCTGCTGGTTCCATGCTCATAGATTGAAAATCCACACCCGTGAGAAGCAGATGGATAACTCGCGCCAAGTTGGACTTGTCTGAAACGCGGCGCTGCAGGTTAGCATGTAGTGCGACACGGCGAAAACCTGCTCGTCAGAGCGCCTGAGCAGAATCCATCAACAGATCTCTGCAAGAATGCAGGCTTTGTTTTGTTTAAGTCCCTGACAATGTGAAACATCTTGCTAGCTAGCGAACAATGTGGATTTTCTCTCCTTTGGCAACCTGTTTAGCTTCAACTAGTATGTGATATAAGATGACCTGATATTAATCTGTATTGCTTTGAACAAGATGTGGATCCTGAATGCTGTGTTAATTTATAACCTCCATGGCTATGGCTGCCAAACTCTTTGCTAGCTAGCCAGGATTAAATCTGTGGACATTTACGACAGCTGGTGTGTTATTTAAATATTGTGGCCTACTTAGTACTACTTAGATTGAAATCCCACGCCACTGAGAAGCAGATTGAAAACCCATATTGAGTTTGGACTGGCGGATTCACGGCACACCACATCGCTTCGCGTGGCGAAAACCTGCTAGTCGAGGAGGGAGGACATTGCGGAAATCCACCCCGAGCTCTGCAAGAATGCGGCTTTTTTAGTCGTCCGTCAAGCGTCGAGGCCGTCCCTGACAGCCTCGGAGCCTGCGGCGTCCCTCCTGAGGAACTTCCCTCCGTTTGAATAATTGAGATCACTTAGACTTTGCCAGTGGATGGCTGTTTCCCGCCGTCGTGTTAACACCTGATCAATCAGTTAAATGTCACAGCTCAGAAACAAGTGTCCCCCCCACCACCACCACCACCGGCTCCTCACGCCGACATCCACTCTCATCCCTCATCCCTCGTCCTGCTGGGAAGCGTTTAAAATGCGAGAAGCCTCCTTGCCGAAGGAGCGTTAGCCTCGACTAGCCTTGCTCCCCTGTTCTTGTGTGTTATTTTCGCTCTGCGGAAAGCTGCCTCGCCACCCCTTTGGGGGTTGAAGAAGCCATCCATCATGTTCTGACTAACTTCTGTCCACCTCCCTGACAGATCAGCCGAGACGGATGATCTCCTCCTTCCAGATGACAGCCACGCAGTCCTCGCTTCCCCGCTCGCATTTTCGCAAATGTTGCATCGATAAAAGGCAAACAGTCGAGCTTTGCTTTTGCACACACGATGGGTCAACTGGCAGTCGTTCCCCAGCTCGTGGCTCGACATGAAATTATGCGACGTGCTTAAATTGAGCCGCGCACATTCCAAGGATTGCTCGTGAAAAAAAGACAGAGAGAGAGAGAAAACAAAGATCGCAATGTCTCTCTCTCTCCCTCTATAAGGGCCTTTTCACTCGGGTTAAGGAACGCAGTGTCTCAATTTTCTCAGCATGGACACTGGTGAAACAGCTCACTGCAAATGAATGACCACTATTTTTGCCTGGGCAAAACAAACCCAGAACTTTTCGCGTTGCTCCTTTTCAACGCTGACAGCGCTGAGGATCCCGAGCAGTAGGCGGCCTCGGGTTGAATCTTGTTATTCCAGGAAAAAAAAAAAAAGATTGACGGATGCCGAGAAAGGAAAGGCTGAGAAATGAAAGACGGATGGTTCCCGCCCGCTCCAGCGCAGGTGATGAATGAGAAGATCACAGCACACATTTGGGAGGATGCCTACAGCGTGGACCGAGGAACCCGTTTCGAATTACATGACGGACGGGATGCACGAGTTACACCTATGCACCTTTGGAAATGAATGAATGAATGAATGTGGTGGTGATATTAAAATGCAACATGGGGTGTTTAAAATCAAACAAAAAAAAAAAAAACCTAGAAAGCCTCAGGGCCAGAAAGTCCTCTTGGACCGAGTCAGAGACGGAAGACAAAGAGAAACAGAGATGGGATATTATTAAGCGGGGCTCTCTCTCTATCTCTCTCCGTCTCTCTTTCTCGGTTCCAAGACACTGCAGACTGAAGAGGAGGAGAAAAAATACGCTGGTCCTCTTCTCAGCCTTTTTCGAACTCTGGGGAAACACTGAGCAGGGCAATTTAATACCAAGAGAAATGGCTGCAAGCGGGAACGCTGACGCAGCACTCCTGCGCTCATTTTATTTAGATTAACTGCGCCTGTAATATCGCCGACGCGCGAGTCGGCAGCCCAGTGAAACTCATAACGCGACAATGTAGAGGGCATGTTGTGGAGGGCAATTGGTTTCTTTTTTTGGCGCAGCAGCACTGTTTTTAAAAATGACCGACATGTCAGGAGTTGGGTTTGGTTTTTCCTCTTTCTTCTGTTCTTTCCAAACACTTCCGACCAAAGGCGAAGCTCTTAGTTGACATCAAGTTCATGATCACCTCGGAGGTTTGCTGTTATACTGGGTGTCATTCTTGGTGCAAAGAACTTGGGAGGCCATGAATGGTTAGAGAAGCAGCTTTGGGACCAAAAGGTTGTCGGTTTGATTCCCTGGACCAGCAGGAATGGCTGAAGTGCCCTTGATCAAGGCTGCCTAACCCGCATGGGTATTTTGTACGTCGTTCTGGATTACAGCGTCTGCTAAATGCCTGGAATGTAAATTCCCCAGTTATTACCCTGCATCATGCCAAATTACAGAGTCACGTTGTAACATCTCCGGACTTGACTTTTCCGATTCTGCTTTGAGTAACGGACTTGCGGAGCACTCTTCACACGCTGACTTAACGACGCAACCATCTCAGCCATCCTCCGATATTTCTGACAAAGTGTTGCTCATCGTCGCGACACTTGAGAAGCCGCACAAAAACCTTCATCGCTTTGACTTTCATCGGTGACGCGATTCTGAGTCACTCGGGCTGAAGGGAAAAAACTGACGCCAATGGGTGACCCTCGTCTTCCCTCCCTCCCCTCCCTTTATTTCCAGGTGAAGTGATGCTATCAACCCTGACTTCCTTTCCTGTAACGGCATGGAGTGCCTGTTGTTTGTTTTCTCCTCTCCGTCAGGGACAATTCAGAGAGACACGGAGTGACGGCCTGGATTTTCTCCAGGGTTGGGGATTTCGTGAGTGAGTGATTGATTTGGCCTTGAGCCAGGTAGCAGGAGACAGAAAGAAAGACAGCATGTTGTTGTTGTTGTTGAAGAAGAAGAAGCGCAGAGACCCAGACTCGAGTGCAAGTCATCGTTTAATCCCAATCCCAAACACAACCACCGCTAAAATTTAAGAGCTTGCTAATCAAACAATTAACTGGATCCTCCGTTATTATGCCATGGATATCTGCCTCCAGATTTAATCCTTCATTATTATTCTTGTCAAATATCACGCTTCTTTATTTCTCTCTTCCACTCCTGGGCCTCTTTGTTTCCGTGTTTCTGCTGCATGGATAAACGGAGCCGTGTTTTTTTGTTTTTTTTACAAAGAAGTGCCATAGTACCGGACTGAGACTCGTCAAATAATTACCAGAGCAATTTCCTTTGCCAAACAGACCCATGAATAAGCTCCGTAATATGCCTGACGTACATTACACCGTCGTCATCCAATCTGGTGTGATGTTAATAAACGAGCTTCTTACTTTCATAAACGAGCCCCCCCCCCATGAAAAGAAAGTGGCGGTTCGGATACTTACGTTCGCACGAGTCTCCTTTCTGATGAAATCCGGCTTTGCAGATACATTTCCCGATCGGGACAAGCCACTCGCCCTCGGCGCTGCAGTGCATCTTGGGAGAGTTGTCGGCCTCCTCTTCGGCGTCAGTGACGCACGTCCCTTCGACCTCGACGAGCGAGGAAAACTCCGATCCCGTCACTGTGTCCGGGAACGTGGCCAGGTTCTCGATGATGGACCAGCACTTCTTGTAGTAAACTTTGACCGAGACGAGAGCGATGCACGCACCGACGTCCTGGAAGGCCAAGTAGAAGCCTCTGCGCGAGAGCGGCCCGATGATGCGCACCTCCGTGTTCAGCTTCATCTTTCTCTCTCCCAGATCGCCCTGCGTGAAGCTCTCGTCGGCTGCGATGGTGTCTATTTTCGTGTACTGGCTCTCGCGGATATTCCTGCCCATCTCGGCGTCCGTCTCCTGGTAGTACAAGTTGAACGTTTCCTTGCACGTCCCGACCACGCCAGGCAGGCTATTACAGTCCCGCAGGGTGAATTTCAGCTCCACGAAAATCCTCTGAGCATCGCCCTTTTCGATCCAGTTAGTCCGAAGCCAGTTGTTTTGATTCGGTTCCATCACCTGGCACACCTGATACGTGCGAATGGGGATGAAGTTCTCATCCAGCCCACTGATCTCTTCCCACTGGAAAAGGCAAAGCAAATAAAATATAAATCAATCGCTGTGCTGTACATGTGCACACACATATCTATATTATACCCGGCTTCATGCTTCAATGGAAAGCTAAATACATATTGCTGGGGGAAAAAACAAACAAACTACAATCTATTAAATCAGTCAAAATATACTTTATGCTGTTCGAAAAAGTTTTCGAATTTCACTTTCGAAATCGGGAATAAATAATCAGACAAGAAAGAAAGAAAACACAAAATGTTATCTCGTATGTTCTTTTCAATACACACTGGGTCAAGCAAGAGTGGCTCAGCCAAAAAGAAATCAGCAGAAAAATAACCATTTAAAAAAATATATATATATATAAGAAAGAAAAAAAATAAAAATCCGGGGGAAATATTCCAAGGGTGAGAAACAAACAGAAATACAATAGCTTTTTTTTCCTTCTTTTTTTTTTTAAATATAGTAAGAACATCTGGGCCAAAAAGAAATCAAAATAATATACTGTATGTATATACAAAAAATTAGGCTGCAATAAATAATAATAAATAATAACTTCTTGGGAAAAAAAAACCCAAAGATCAGCTGGAGGATTATAGTTTATTATAAAAGCATATGGACCACAAAGTACAAAATGAGGTCTGGGCAAATGAAATACAGGCCTAGACGATGTTTGAAATAAACTGAAGAGAAATAGCGGGGACTTAACAAAGGAGTAGGATTATTTATATATATATATATATATATATATATATATATATATATATATATATATATATATATTTTTTTTTTTTTTCTTGCTTTCAACAAAACTCAAGTAGTAGAAAATAATCAAAAGAAAAAAAAATCTCCTCCGGCTTTGAATAAAAGCGTCTTGAGTACGCTTTAAAAAATCTTCCTAAAGCACTGGAAGTTTGGGAATATGGATGTGTTATGACCTGGTGGATGTGTCGACGTACGCGTGTTTGCATTTGTTCACGTTTTGACGCTCTGATCCAGTCGCCGGTTTTGAGTCGTTATATTAAGTCGCCTGAGAGATCAAACGAGCATGTGAAAGATCAGATAAGGAATAATCCCACGCTGATCTCCCAAGTTCAAGCTGTGACGACTCACCCCGTTTGGAGGAGACGCTACCCACTCCATCTCGGTCTGCTGCGCCTTCGAGTCCAGCAGGATCACTGCCCGGGAGAAAGACACGGACACAGGGACACAAAGACAGACAGGAATTAATGTCTCAGTCGCAACACTACGACCATTTAAGAGCAAAAGAGATACAAAAAGAGCTGCAAGGGCTCTGTAACAAGCAGCAGTGACAAAAAAAAAAAACCTCAAACATCGACTGAAATAACAAATCATGACCCTTGTGTGCAGGAGTGTGTGTGTGTGTGGTGGCTGAGCATGTGTAAACATGCTGTTCTGCTTCGAGCCTGAAACAAGGAGCTGAATTAACACGCCATGATTGCAAAAGCCAAAACACTGAAATTTGCTTGCTTTTGCATGTTTTTTTTTTGGGGGGGGAGGATGAGCTTGGAACAAAAATAAATAATAAAAATGCACTCGGAGATGAAACAAGGTACAAAAGGCACAGGGTTAAAAATGTGATGTGTTGTGTCGTGATGCAAGATAGACACTCAGCACCTAGCACCAAAGACAACCTGATTGTATACAATAATAATAATAATAATAATAATAATAATAATAATGATTAAAATGCACACGCGGTGCTCAGAGATGATTATTGTTGGGGTTGTTTTTTGGAGGTATACTTGAGGTTTGAGTGCACTGATGGAGTTCGAAGAGCTGAAGAAATATGGGATATATGTATTAATTATGAGAGAGAGAGAGAGAGAGAGAGAGGGTTGTGTGGTTGTGCGCTGCGGCACGACAAATTGAAACACACACACACACAAAAAAAACCCAGAAATAATAAAAATAATGGTACTCCTACTAATAAAGGTGATGTCTATACCCGTACTTGGCATACAGCCTGAGGTGCGCCTTTTACGCATTTTACGCACACCCGCTTGACCTTTTCAAGTTATTATCTCATCATCAATCTTGATATTCAAGATAAATATCTCCATTATCTCAGATCCAAAAACCTCCTGAAATAAACCACAGCCAAAAAAAAGCAGTTTTGCTGTGCTACAGGAGCACAATGTGGCAGGGTTTTAATTGTCGGGTCTGATCCGACAATTAAAAAAAAAAAAAACATTCAGGATTTCGGATCCTGAATATGCGTATTGATGATTGATTTTTTTTTCTGGTAAAGAAAATAAATATTATATATATATATATATATATATATATAAAATCATGATGCAAATAAATAAATAAATAAATAATTTTTTAAAAAAGGGAAGCGCGCGAGCTGCTCCTGCACTAGTGCGACTTGTCCAGTATCCAAATGGGCATCAGTGCGAGACCCGCAACACCGGATCCAGCTCGCGAGAATCCGAGACCGCGTGCGTTCGTGCGTGTATGCGCGCGGGTGCGTGTGCGCCACTCAGCAGTGCGTGCATTCAGTAACAAGTCTCAGTGTCCACGCTCACACTCGCGCTCACACTCACGCACGCACGCTCTCCTCTAAGCTGAAACTTTGCTTTTTGTTTTTTGGGTTTCCCCCCTCTCTCTCTCTTTCTTTCTCTCTTTTTCATCCCACCATCATCACTTACCCTCTCTGGCGCTCTGCGCAAATCCGGCGCTCGCGTAAAAGCACGCGCGGAGGCAGAATAGAGTCCACAGGCGGCCGAGCATGGGCATGATGGGCATGATGGTGCAGGCTTTCGGGTTGCGCGTGAGCAGGTCCGAGATAAGAAATTGACAGAGGGGAGAGTTTAAAAGAAAAAAAAAAGAAAAAAAAAAGGAGGGAAGGAAAGAAGGAAGGAAGGAAGAGCGCGCTTATATCCGTCGCTTTGCCATGGACGACGCTGCTCGAGTCAGCCACCGGCTCTGAGTGAGAGAGCAACACGAGTGTCTGAGTCAAATACAGGCGGAGGGGGCGGGGACAGGGCGGGGCCACCAGCGCTGCCAATCAACTGGAGTGACTGAACGAAAGAGGCGGGATTTCGGTGGACGGGAGGAGGGGAAAACTAAAACTTTGACATGTAAACAAACACTGGAAACGTTATTATAGACACGTGTTTGTGGTTTTATTCTTCTACATGAGGTTTTTTTTATTACTATTATTCTTACTTTTCAAACTTTTTCAGAAGTGGAATAAAATGGCTTAAAAATTTATGAACTTAAATGAAATGCTTCGACATTAAACTGTAAGCAGTAACCCATCTGTATAATAAGCTGCACAGTTTGTTTGTTTGTTTGTTTTGACCTGGATATAAACAAAATTCATGTACAGGCCCCAGAGAGGTGGCACGGTGCTATCGCCTCACAGCAAGAAGGTCCGGGTTCGAGCCCCATGGCTGGCGAGGGCCTTTCTGTGCGGAGTTTGCATGTTCTCCCCGTGTCCGCGTGGGTTTCCTCCGGGTGCTCCGGTTTCCCCCACAGTCCAAAGACATGCAGGTTAGGCTAACTGGTGACTCTAAATTGACCGTAGGTGTGAATGTGAGTGTGAATGGTTGTCTGTGTCTATGTGTCAGTCCTGTGATGACCTGGCGACTTGTCCAGGGTGTACCCCGCCTTTCGCCCGTAGTCAGCTGGGATAGGCTCCAGCTTGCCTGCGACCCTGTAGAGCAGGATAAAGCGGCTAGAGATAATGAGATGAGATGAGATAAACAAAATTCATGTACAGGCCCCAGAGAGGTGGCACGGTGCTGTCGCCTCACAGCAAGAAGGTCCTGGGTTCGTGGCCGGCGAGGGCCTTTCTGTGTAGAGTTTGCATGTTGTCTGGGTGCTCTGGTTTCATAGTCGAAAAACATGCAGGTTAGGTTAATTGGTGGCTCTAAATTGACCGTGAGTGTGAATGGTTGTTTGTCTCTATGTGTCAGCCCTGCGATAACCTGGCGACTTGTCCAGGGTGTACCCTGCCTCTCACCCATAGTCAGCTGGGATAGGCTCCAGCTTGCCTGTGACCCTGTAGAACAGGATAAGCAGCTACGGATAATGGATGGGTCCCTGGGGGGGCACGACACACGTTAGATTTATCAACACAAGCTCTCAACAGATCTTCACTCAACTTGGCACAGAGGACAGCCACAATTTGGGCATCCCCGTTGGTGGATTTTTCTTGGTCTTGGGTTAACATCACTGTTTCTTGACAGATCTTCACCAAATTTGACATGGAAGTCAACCCAGAATTTTGAAAACCTCGGCAACACCAGGTAACCTGCTATCCATCCATTATCTGTAACCACTTATCCTGTTCTATATGGTCGCAGCCGACGATGGGCGAGAGGTGGGGTACACCCTGGACAAGTTGTCAGGTTATCGCAGGGCAGATAACACAGAGACAAACAACCATTCACATTCACACCTACGGTCAATTTAGAGCCACCAGTTTTCCTAACCTGCATGTCTTTGGACTGTGGGGGAAACCGGAGCACCCAGAGGAAACCCATGTGGACATGGGCAGAACATGCAAACTCCACACAGAAAGGCCCTCGCCGGCCGCTGAGCTCGAACCCAGGACCTTCTTGTTACACCACCATGCCGCCCCGGTAACCTGCTAGTAATGAATAAAACAAAGTCACTATTTAGTCTGAGATGACCCTTTGCATTAAAAAACAAGAGTGCTCTGAGAGCACAATATCCCCTGCTGGCAAATATATCTATGCTATAATGCCCAGGTCAGACGGCAGAAAGACGCATGTTGCGACCTGTGGATGCAGGCGTTTTACGTCAAATCCTTCATTGTGGTCAGACGTATTGCAAGACACAGAGTTTTTAAGCTGAATCAACTGTTGGAAGCAGGCGCAGCTAGACGCAGGTTGATGCAGCGCACAGAAAACCTTTAAAAATATAAGGCCATAAGACTGCTCGCAGGCAGTTGTAAACTATTTGCAGATGCAGTCTGCGTCTACCTGCGATGCATAGCAGCCATCTCTAAAGACTTGTCTTCCCCTACATCAGCCTGCATCTAGCTGCCACTACCTGCTTCAACCTGCAATTGGTCGCTCAAGTGTTGCACGACTGCCTGCCTCTACATGCGTCAACCTGCTATTGGAGGCGAATCGCAGCTGAAATGCGAACAGATCATGATCCACTTGCGTCAACCTGCCTCTACTAAAGACCCTCTGCAACACTCTGCCATTATCAGCATCGTCACGCGTTGATGCCAGACCAGTCTTGCATCTACCTGGGATTTTGTTATTGCAGGTAGACACAAGTAGTTGAAAACTAGTTGCAGTCTGCCGTCATGAAATTGTCAAAGTCCAAGTTTGGTAATCAAGGGCCATAACTCTGGTAAAATGCGACTGAATTGAACGCAATATGCATATTACCGACATATAACAAAGAATCCTGTCAAGTTTCATGAAATTCCTCCAAAAATTGTGAGAGGAGTTGATTTCAAAAGGTGAGTACCCTTCCCGGAATGGCCGGACAGACGGAGGTACGGACATTGCCACGACATAATCCCCCTTCGGGCCTTTCAGCCAGCAGGGGATAAAAACCCAGCAGTCTCGTGTACAATGAGTGCAGCTTGATAAGGAAATGAGCTCTAGGTTTTACTGAGCATCTTCTGGACACTTTGACTGTCACACTTTCTTCTTAATTTTGCACCAAACTCCAGTAGCCTTCATTATGTTTTCTTTTTTTAACCTGAAAAGTGCTTTCTTCTGGAATATGCTGCTCAGATACAAGCATGTTTTTTTTTTCTGTAACATTTAATTTTGTGCTGGAAAAGGAAGGTTTGGAACTCTAAAATGTTTTTGTACTGATTTGATAGCATAGAAATCTATAACAAAGTTTGTCTGAAAAAATATGGGGCGGGGCTAAGACTTTTGCACAGTACCATATGTATGTATGTACAGTATGTATGTTGCATTGACTCTGTATCCAATGTACTAAGTGCCACAACAGACTATCTATGGCAGGGGTGGGACCCCTGTGAGGTTTTTGGCCCCCGACATTGAAATCGCATGGAATTTATCAGCAGCATGTCAGACATGGTTGCAGAACCAGTATCATCAGGAGCCAATCAGATTGCATGATAATTGCATCCAGTACAATGAACTAGAAATTGAAAGTTGGACTCTTCTGCTCCAGGCTTATTGCCCCACACCTGTAGAGAGTAGAATGCGTAATAATTCATTCTTAATAAAGTTACTCTTAAGAAAGTTAAAGACGCTCTTAATAAAGTTGCATTCTTTATATCATGTAATTATTTTTTTCAAAACAAAAAGTGTGAGTCCTAATGCCCTCCTTTGTCTGAAATATATATATATATATATATATATATATATATATATATATATATATATATATATATATATATGGGTCTGTCTCAGAAACTGGTCTCTCATTTGGGACATTATGGTCAAAAAATAAATTTTCTAATTTTACTATTTTTTTTTTGCATTTACCGAACACTCAATGTTTCTTTTATAAGAATAAAGATAGTATCTTGCTTTATCCGGCCTCTACTGTGGAATTTTTTTTTTATTACAATTCAAATGCTTTTGTAAAATTGATTTACATATAAAATAACTACATGATGAAGAATTAAAGCCCCTCCTTCACAGATGAGTGAAAATATTGAATACATTTCCTCTTTTTGATTGCTTGGGTTAAAAATGCCAAATTATGATGACTGAATTGATTATTCACTTAAATATGAATAATATGATACATTTTGGGTATTTGATATGGCGAAATAGGACACAATGGAAAAATCAAGAACACATCGGAAAGATGAGAATAACGGCGGTGGTAAAAGAACAGCGACTGCACCGGCTGAAGGTCACGCGGGTCTCTGCTGCGGCGCGCGAGCAACGGGACATCACTACCGCACCGGACGGAGCATGAGGCGGGGATGGGGCAAAATGACTGGGTGTAGAGTCTATCAAAAGTTCGATCTAAATTGACCATGGTTGCAAAATATTGGCCAAAACTACGCAAACACTACGAAATATGAAAGTAAGATGAAAAGGAAACATTCTATTGCCTTATACTGCAAGACTAAAACAAAATAAAACTGTCAAAACTCACCTTTTCAGTGATAACGTCCGAACAGATCACCCGCGTAACAGAGAGACCGCAAATGGAAGCACGATCAACTTCTAACTGTTGGAGTGGAAAATTCCATTCTACACATGCAAATTGTTAATGTGTGTCCTTCCCCGCACACAAATAACATGCTACGGTAAAAAATAGACCACAACTCATTTTATAGCTCAGAAATTCATACAAGACCAGCTACCATCGTAACATATTCTGTAAGAAACATATTCTATACCTAACTTTCAGCTTTCGTTTTTAAAAACAAAATCGCAGATTTATAACTAAATGTTTATATGGCGTAGTGATTTTAAGTGGCGGCACGGTGGTGTAGTGGTTAGCGCTGTTGCCTCACAGCAAGAAGGTCCGGGTTCGAGCCCCATGGCCGGCGAGGGCCTTTCTGTGCGGAGTTTGCATGTTGTCCGCGTGGGTTTCCTCCGGGTGCTCCGGTTTCCCCCACAGTCCAAAGACATGCAGGTTAGGTTAACTGGTGACTCTAAATTGGCCGTAGGTGTGAATGTGAGTGTGAATGGTTGTCTGTGTCTATGTGTCAGCCCTGTGATGACCTGGCGACTTGTCCAGGGTGTACCCTGCCTTTCGCCCGTAGTCAGCTGGGATAGGCTCCAGCTTGCCTGTGACCCTGTAGAACAGGATAAAGCGGCTAGAGATAATGAGATGAGATGAATGATTTTAAGTTACAACTTTTGGTGAGGTAGTGACCTTGACCCTGAGGCATTCCGTTTAGATCAAAACATATGATCGTATTGGTTTTGGGTATGCGGAAAATGGAGTTACGACGGTGATCAAATATTTTGCATGATGTTTTATTACGGCAATAATTATTCTGTGAGCGCACCAATCCTTACGTGTATAAAGTTACAACTTAAAATACAATTAGTGATAACTGTCTACTTTTCAGTGGACTACAACCTTTTTAAGGGAATGTGATGTAGTCAACCATTTATCATGTCCCAGATCAAGCTGCCATTTTTCCACAAATTTGCAGAATTTTTGCCAAATTCTGAATAGAATATTCACATCAAAGATTTAGTTTTATCTGTATTATTTCTTTCATAATTTTATTGCAAATTAAAACCAACATCACTATTCAAAACCATATAGTTTATTGACTATGAGTATATTTAGTGGGGTACCCCCACAGTACCCAGTTTCTGAGACAGAACCATATATGTATGGATGGATGTGTCTTCCTGAAGTAGCTCACACGCCTCTTGTTTGTGCATCCATGGCTGGACATTTTTGGTGGATTAAGCGTGCCTCGACAGTGAATCGTCTGAAAAGGATTGCATGCTTACTAAATATCACACAAGCTGGCTGAACACTCAAAAACATCTGACATTGTAAGAGCAAAAACACACAGGTAATAATTCCATGATTAGTTTAATCAGGGACAAGCCTGAACGCACATTGTTGTCAATAAAAGCACGCCCATGTAGCACGGGAGCAAAATAAAGTGTCCTCAGTAACGTGCATACTTTCTAATCTCAGTCAGTTCCTGTGTTGTTTCTTTTTTTGTTTTTTTTCCAAATGCCTTTTTGTCTACTGATGAAACAAAGACAATCTTTTCCAAAGTACTTCAACAAAACAAAGCTAGATTTTTTTTACTCTTCAAAGGTGTTCGTCTGTTTATTTGTTTGTTTGTTTATTCATAAATTTTATATGTCTTTGTGGCAGTGGGGGCATGGTCAAGTGTTGGTCTGTGAATGGAGGGCAGTGTCAGGGAAGGTAAGTGGTAGAATCACTGCACCTGATGGGAATTAACCTGTGTTTGTGTGTCTTCCCTAGTGACCGCGCCCTATAAGAGGAGAGGGAGAGGAGAGAAAGGGAACTCTCCCCCAACCCAAACACTGGTGTGCGTGCGTGTGTGGCTGGGAGAGTGAATGTTGAACGCTGAAAAGCGAGAAAATAAAGAGTTTTATAAGAACTCAGTTCTGGCCTGCCGTGCTCCACCCACCTGCTCAGATTTTATAGTG
Organism: Neoarius graeffei; assembly: GCF_027579695.1. Classification (NCBI taxonomy): domain Eukaryota; kingdom Metazoa; phylum Chordata; class Actinopteri; order Siluriformes; family Ariidae; genus Neoarius; species Neoarius graeffei. The sequence goes on from NC_083570.1 coordinate 19,479,236, forward strand.
GTGCCGAAACCTGGGATTCAGAGTGCAGAAGAGAACAGCCCCATGGAGTCCTCCCCCTTCAAGTACCTGGTCCATGCCCTTGCCACGGCCCAACAGAGCCGCTGATCGCCCTCCGGAAGGAGCAGGAACAACAGTTCGAAGCCCTGGTGCTGGCGCAGGAGGAAGATCGCCAGGCATTCCAGCACCTGCTCTCGTCGGTGGGGTCCATATGGCGGCCGTTCCCACGGCAGGACAGCGTGTCTCCTCTTCTCCCCTCTCTTCTCTCTCTCTCTCCCTCTGGTCCCCGTCCTCACCCCATTCCCCCACCGCGGAGGCGGGGGCCGGTTCTACCCCAGCCGGCCCGCCGCACCCGCGGTGCCCTACCGTTTTCTACTTCCTTGTCTGTGTCTTCTCCCCCTCAGGTGAGTGATGTCCGGAACACCGGTGCAGAGGGAGAGCCTGGGCCGGTATGCTGGCGCTGCAGGGAACCGGGGCACCTCCAGCATCAGTGCTTGGCAGTGGAGGTGGGCACGGTGGTCCGGATCCCCAACGCACCAGGGACTGCCCTCGATCGGGCCAGAGCATATTGCATACTGGTGATTATCCAAGGGGATAGTATCAGGCTTTGGTGGACTCCGGCTGTAATCAGACCTCAATCTACTAAAGCCTGGTGCAAGATGAGGCAATGGGGAGAACACAATTGGTGAAGGTGTTGTGCGTGTATGGGGATGTTCACAACTACCCTTTAGTGTCGGTCCACATTCTATTTCGAGGGGAAAAATTTAGAGTAAAGGCGGCAGTTAAGCCTGGCCTTACCCACTCGATAATTCTGGGGACTGATTGGCCGGGTTTTAGGGAAATAATGGTACATTTAGTGAAGAGTGGGGCCTGCCATAGTTTAGCGAGGGGAGGTCCTGGAGTGGCATTGGCGGGAGCGGCTGTCACAGAGCCGTCTACATCATCACTGCGTCAGAGTGAGGAGCAGCCTGCTCCTCCTCCCTCTCTCGGGGATTCCCTTGCAGATTTCCCGTTAGAGCAGTTGCGAGATGAGACTCTGTGGCATGCGTTTGACCAAGTGAGAGTAATTGATGGTCAAACTCTCCAGCCAAATGCCACACCGTCCTTATTAAGGATAGATTATACCAAGTGATGCAGGACACTCAGACTAAGGAACCAATAACAGCTTTTAATCCCAAGGAGCCTCCGGGAATTCATATTCCAGGCTGCTCACTTTAATCCCATGGCCAGACATTTGGGGCAGAATAAGACACTAGCCTGAATAATGACCCAGTTCTATTGGCCAGGGATTCACGGCGATGTCTGTAGGTGGTGTACGGCATGCCGCAAATGCCAGTTAGTAAATCCCGCAGCCATTCCAAAAGCACTTTTGGGCCCTCTGCCGTTAATCGAGACCCCGTTCGAAAGAATTGGGATGGATCTCATCAGGCCATTAGATCGGTCAGCATGAGGATATCGCTTTATTTTAGTTCTGCTGGACTATGCAACGCGATATCCGGAAGCAGTGCCTCTTCGCAATATCTCAGCACATAGTATTGCAGAAGCACTCTTCCGCGTCATCTCCCAAAGATGACGAGTCAGAATCCCCAAAGAGATTCTGACTGATCAAGGCACTATGTTTATGTCACACACACTGCGTGAACTGTATGGGTTACTGGGAATTAAGCCTATCTGCACCAGCGTTTATCACCCACAAACGGATGGCTTAGTCGAACGGTTTAATTGCACCCTCAAGAATATAATTAGAACATTTGTAAGCAAAGACACACATAACTGGGATAAATGGCTCGAGCCCCTGTTATTCGCAGTGCGAGAGGTCCTGCAAGCCTCCACGGGGTTCTCCCCGTTCGAATTATTATACGGGCGTAAGCCGCGTGGCATTTTGGATGTGCTACGTGAAAATTGGGAGGAGGGACCTTCAACCAGTAAAAACGAAATTCCATACATTATCGACCTGCGCGCCAAACTCCACACACTCACGCACCTAACCCAGGAGAATTTGCGGCAGGCTCAAGAACATTAAGTCCGTCTGTACGACAGGGGCATATGCCTTAGGGAGTTCACACCGGGAGATAAGGTACTCGTGTTGTTGCCCACGTCAAGCTCCAAATTGATCACCAGGTGGCAAGGACCCTTTGAGGTCACACGGCGAGTCAGGGATGTCAACTATGAGGTGAGGTGAATGGACAGGGGTGGGGCACTACAGATTTACCACCTCAATCTGCTAAAACGTTGGAATGAGGAGGTCCCCATGGCATTGGTGTCAGTGGTTCCAGAGAAGGTGGAGCTGGGGCCGGAGGTTCAAAAAAGAAAATTGACATCGCCCACCACTCCAGTCCCCTGTGGAGATCACCTCTCCCCGACCCAGCTCACGGAGGTCACCCAGTTGCAGACAGAATTTTCTGACATGTTCTCACCCCTGCCCTGCCGCACCCACCTCATAGAACACCACATTGAGACGCCCCCAGGGGTAGTAGTGTGCAGCTGCCCTTAATGATTGCCCAAACACAAAAAAAGGTGGTTCGGGAAGACCTCGAGGCCATGCTCGAAATGGGCATCGTTGAGGAGTCCCACAGTGACTGGAGCAGCCCGGTGGTCTTGGTTCCCAAGGCCAACGGGTCGGTCCGGTTCTGTGTGGACTATAGAAAAGTCAACACGGTGTCTAAATTTGACGCGTACCCAATGCCTTGTATTGACGAGTTGCTCGATCAACTAGGCATGGCTCATTTTTATTCGACACTGGATTTGACAAAGGGATATTGGCAGATCCCCTTGACTCCGCTATCCTGAGAGAAAATGGCCTTTTCCACATCGTTTGGCTGACACCAGTTCATCACACTTCCTTTTGGGCTGTTTGGGGCGCCCGCTACATTCCTGCAGCTTATGGACAGGGTCCTCCACCCCCACGCCACCTACGCGGCTGCCTACTTAGACGATATCATTATTTACAGTAATGACTGGCCGCGGCACCTAGAACACCTAAGGGCCGTCATTAGGTTGCTGAGGCGAGCGGGTCTCACAGCCAACCCGAAGAAGTGTGCGATTGGGCGGGTGGAAGTATAGTATCTGGATTTCCACTTGGGCAATGGGCAGGTGCGTCCCCAAATCAATAAGACAGCAGCGATTGCGGCCTGCCCGAGGCCCAAGACCAAAAAGGGGGTGAGACAGTTCCTGGGGCTGGCTGGCTACTATCTTAGGTTTATACCTAATTATTCAGATGTCACCAGCCTGCTGACTGATCTCACTAAAAAGGGAGCACCAGAGCCAGTCCAGTGGATGGAGCAATGCCAGCGGGCTTTCTCTGAGGTAAAGGCTGCACTGTGTGGGGGACCACTGTTACACTCCCCTGACTTTTCTCTCCCCTTTATTTTGCAGACAGATGTGTCGGACAGAGGGCTGGGGGCGGTTCTGTCCCAGGAGGTGGAGGGGGAGGAACATCCCATGGTGTACATCTGCCGGAAGCTGTCGGTGCGGGAGGGCAGGTACAGCACGATAGAGAAGGAATGCCTCACCATCAAGTGGGCGGTCCTCACCCTCCACTACTACTTGCTGGGGCGCCCTTTCACACTCTGTTTGACCACGCGCCCCTGCAGTGGCTCCACTGCATGAAGGATGCCAATGCGCGGATCACCCATTGGTATCTGGCACTCCAGCCATTTAAGTTCAAGGTGGTCCACAGGCCGGGGGCGCAGATGGTCACGGCGGATTTCCTCTCCCATCGGCGGGGGGGGGGAGTCGGCTGCAGGCCGGATGGCTCCCCGGCCTGAGTCGGGCGGTGGGGGTATGTGGCAGCGGGGGCGTGGTCAAGCATCGGTCTGTGAATGGAGGACGGAGTCAGGGAAGGTAAGTGGTAGAATCACTGCACCTGATGGGAATTAACCTGTGTTTGTGTGTCTTCCCCAGTGACTGCTCCATATAAGAGGAGAGGGAGAGCAGAGAAAGGGAGCTCTCCCCCAACCCGAACACTGGTGTAGGTGCGTGTGTGGCTGGGCGAGTGAATGTTGAATGCTGAAAAGCGAGAAAATAAAGAGTTTTATAAGAACTCAGTTCTGGCCTGCTGTGCTTCTGTGCTCCACCCACCTGCTCAGATTTTACAGTCTTATGTACTGTACATCTATCAGACCAGTGATAGGTGACATAAACAACATTGTCTGTCAAAGGGTGGGATATACGTATTAGGCAGCAAGGGAACACCCAGTTCTTGAAGTTGATGTGTTGGAAGCAGGAAAAATGGGCAAGTGGAAGGATCTTTGAAAAGCGGACAAATTATCATGGTGAGATGACTGGGTCTATGAGAGCATCTCCAAAACAGCAGGTCTTGAAGGGTGGGGTGTTCCTGGTATGCAGAGGTTAGTGCCTACCAAAAGTGGTCCAATTAAGGACAACCAGTGAACCAGAGACATGATCATGGGCGCCCAAGTCTCATTGATGCACCTCGGTCTCAAAGGCTAGCCCATCTGGTCCATGGAAATCGTGACCTACCGTTACAAAAGATTGTATTCTTGAGTTTATATCTTTATTAGCAAATGTCATATAATTAAAATGGATTTGAATCCAGACCTCATTTACTCAAAAGCTGGATGTCTGAGCTCTTGGAGAGGAACATATGTGAATAAAAAGCTCCCTGTTTTGAATAAAGAGCCAAAAATATTGCTGTGTATTTTAAATACTGAACCTAATATTTGAATACTTCATAAAATAGCTGTTCTTTTTTTGACATCTAAAGTAGTTCATGGCTGCAAAAAATTTCTGAAAGAGACCATGAAACTTTTCAAGTTATATCTTTAAAGAGGTCTCGAGTTTATTGATATGTTTTGATGCTGTTCTGTTGAGGCATTATTAGAGAAAATCACTATAGAGGGAGTAGGTGAGTTGTACAGACAGAGAGACCGAAAGACACAAAAAGAGACTGTGGCAGCGGGGGCATGGTCAAGCGCCGGTCTGTGACAGGAGGGCGGAGCCGGGGAAGGTGAGTGGCAGAATCGCTACACCTGACGGTAGTTAACCCTTTGGTGACTGACCCCTTGAAAATGGTTCCTCCAGGAACCATGACGTTTCAGTTGTCAAGACAACGGAAAAACTAAAATACAAATACAAGAGCATTTTGTTTTGTGCACAAGAGCATTGTGACGTATCTTTCTGTTTTTGTATTTTAGTTTTTCCGTTGTCTTGACAACTGAAACGTCATCGTTCCTGGAGGAACCATTTTCAAGGGGTCAGTCACCAAAGGGTTAACGTGTGTTTTGTGTGTGTTTTCCCAGTAACCGCTCCCTATTTAAGGAGGCAGAGGGAGAGCAGAGGGAGCGCAACCCGGGACCAGACGCAGAGTGTGTGTGTGTGTATGGGCTTACTTAGACGGAAAAAGTTGTGTAAATAGCCTTCTCTGCCTCAAAGCGTTGTCCTGCCGTCCTCTGTGCTCCACCCACACCTTATTAGCGCTACAGTGGTGCCGGAACCCGGGACAAAGGTGGAGCACCAGCTTTGCAGCCCCATGGAATCCTCCCCGTTCGCGGACTTGGTCCACGGCTCAGCAGAGCCAGCACCAGGCACTCGTCACGCTCCGAAAGGAGCAGGAGCGCCGCTTCGAACCCCTGGTGCTGGCCCAGCAGGAAGATCGAGAGGCATTCCGGCATCTCCTCGCGTCGGCGGGGCCCACCAGCGCCCCGGCCGCGGGCCCATCTCCCCTCACCTTGACCAAGATGGGCCCACAGGACAACCCCGAGACATTTATCACCTTGTTCGAGCAGGTCGCCGAAGCCTCGGGGTGGCCGATGGAGCAGCGCGCGGTGCGCCTCCTCCCCCTCCTGATGGGAGAGGCGAAGCTGGCCGCACTACAGCTCCCCGCCGACCGCCGGCTGGCCTACGCCGACCTTCACCGGGCCGTCCTCCAGCGCGTGGGGCGCACCCCCGAGCAACAGCGCCAGCGCTTCCGCGCGCTGCGGATGGAGGAAGTCGGCCGGCCATTCGCGTTCGGCCAGCAGCTCCGGGACGCCTGCTGGCGGTGGCTGAGGGCCGACGATCGCGACGCCGAGGGAATCATCGATCAGGTGGTGCTGGAGCAATTCATCGCCCGCTTACCAGCCGGAACCGCGGAGTGGGTCCAGTGCCACCGCCCGGCGTCGCTGGATCAGGCCGTAGGACTGGCGGAGGATCATTTGGTGGCTGTTCTGGTGGCAGGACGGCCGACGACGGCGTCTCCTCTCTCCTCTTCTCTCTCTCTTTCTCCCCCCCTTCTGTGTCCCGTCCTCGCCCCATTCCCCCACCACAGAGGCGGGGGCCGGCTCCACCCCAGCCGGCCCGCCGCACCCGTGGTGCCCTCCTGTTTCTCCCTTCTGTGTCTGTCTCTCCCCCCCCTCAGGTGAGTGAGCCCCAGAACACAGCTGCAGAGGGAAGGCCCGGGCCGGTTTGCTGGCGCTGCGGGGAACCGGGCCACCTGCAGCAACAGTGCGCAGCAATGGAGGTGGGGGCGGTGATGCAGATCCCCGACGCGCCAGAGGCTGCCCTCGATTGGGCCGGAGCGTATCGCATACCGGTGAGTGTACAAGGGGCTACATATCAGGCGTTGGTGGATTCGGGTTGCAATCAGACCTCGATCCGCCAAAGCCTGGTGCAAGACGAGGCATTGGGGGGAGCACAGGGGGTGAAGGTGTTGTGTGTGCACTGGGATGTTCACAGATACCCGTTGGTGTCAGTCCACATATATTTCAGAGGGGAAAAATCTATAGTGAAGGCGGCGGTTAATCCTCGCCTTACCCACTCTTTAATTTTGGGGACTGATTGGCTGGGATTTCAGGGTTTAATGGCACGCCTAGTAAAGAGTGGGTCCTGCCGGTTGACAGGGGAGGGTCCCAGTGTCACTTTGGCTGGAGCTGCGGTCGCAGAGCCGTCTACGTCATCTCCACGACAGAGTGAGGAGCCGCCGGCTCCTCCTCTTTCTATTGGGGGAATCCCTCGTGGATTTCCCACTAGAACAATCATGAGACGAGACTCTGCGACACACGTTTGACCAAGTGAGAGTAATCGATGGTCAAACGCTCCAGCCGAATGTCACCCCGTCCTTCCCCTATTTTTCCATTTTGAAGGATAGATTATACCGAGTGACGCAGGACACTCAGACGAAAGAGCGAGTCACCCAGTTATTAATTCCAAAGAGCCGCCGGGAATTGGTATTCCAGGTGGCTCACTTTAATCCCATGGCTGGACACCTCGGGCAGGATAAGACACTAGCCCGGATAATGGCCCGATTCTATTGGCCGGGGATTCGCGGCGACGTCCGTAAGTGGTGTACGGCGTGCCGCGAATGCCAGTTAGTAAACCCAGTGGCCATTCCAAAAGCGCCCTTGCGCCCCCTACCATTAATCGAGACCCCGTTCGAAAGAATTGGGATGGATCTTGTCGGGCCATTAGATCGGTCAACACGAGGGTACCGCTTTATATTGGTTCTGGTGGACTATGCAACGTGATACCCGGAAGCGGTGCCTCTTCGCAATATCTCAGCACGTAGTATTGCAGAGGCCCTCTTCCACGTCATCTCCCGGGTTGGAATCCCGAAAGAGATTCTGACTGACCAAGGCACCTCGTTTATGTCACGAACACTGAGCGAACTGTATGGGCTACTGGGTATTAAGCCGATCCGCACCAGCGTTTATCACCCACAGATGGACGGTTTAGTTGAACAGTTCAATCGCACCCTCAAAAATATTATCAAAAAATTCGTAAGTGAGGAGCACGTAACTGGGATAAGTGGCTCGAACCCTTGTTATTTGCAGTGCGAGAGGTCCCCCAAGCCTCCACGGAGTTCTCCCCATTTGAATTATTATACGGGCGTAAGCCGCACGGCATCTTAGATGTACTGCGGGAAAATTGGGAGGAGGGACCTTCACAGAGCAAAAATGAAATTCAGTACGTTATGGACCTGCACGGAAAACTCCACACGTTCACCCACCTAACTCAGGAGAATTTGCGGCAGGCCCAGGAACGGCAAGTCCGCCTGTACAACAAGGGCACACGCCTTAGAGAGTTCACTCCAGGAGATAAGGTACTCGTCCTGTTGCCCACGTCGAGCTCCAAATTAATCGCCAAGTGGCAAGGACCCTTTGAGGTCACACGGCGAGTCGGGGACGTCGACTATGAGGTTAGGCGAACGGACAGGGAGGGGGCACTACAGATCTACCACCTCAATCTGCTAAAACTCTGGAACGAGGAGGTCCCCATGGCGTTTGGTGTCGGTAGTTCCGGAGAAGGCGGAGCTGGGGCCGGAGGTTCAAAAAGGGACATTGGCAGCACGTACCTCTCCGGTCCCCTGCGGAGACCACCTCTCCCCGACCCAACTCACGGAGGCCGCCCAGTTGCAGGCCGAGTTTTCGGATGTGCTCTCGCCCCTGCCCGGTCACACTAACCTCATAGAACACCACATAGAGACGCCCCCGGGGGTGGTAGTGCGTAGCCGCCCTTACCGGCTACCCGAACACAAAAAAAAAGGTGGTTCGGGAAGAACTTCAGGCCATGCTCGAAATGGGCATTGTCGAGGAGTCCCACAGTGACTGGAGCAGCCCGGTGGTCTTGGTTCCCAAGGCCGACGGCTCGGTCCGGTTCTGTGTGGACTATAGAAAAGTCAACGCGGTGTCTAAATTCGACGCGTACCCAATGCCTCGTATTGATGAGCTGCTCGATCGACTAGGCACGGCTCGCTTTTACTCGACACTGGATTTGACGAAGGGATATTGGCAGATCCCCTTGACTCCATTATCCCGGGAGAAAACGGCCTTTTCCACACCGTTTGGCTTACACCAGTTCGTCACACTTCCATTTGGGCTGTTTGGGGCGCCCGCTACGTTTCAGAGGCTGATGGACAGGGTCCTCCGGCCCCACGCCACCTATGCGGCCGTTTATTTAGACGATATTATCATTTATAGTAATGACTGGCAGCGGCATCTGCAACACCTGAGGGCCGTCCTTGGGTCGCTGAGGCGGGCGGGACTCACTGCCAACCCAAAGAAGTGTGCGATTGTGCGGGTGGAACTACGGTATCTGGGCTTCCACTTGGGCAACGGGCAGGTGCGTCCCCAAATTAATAAGACAGCAGCGATTGCGGCCTGCCCGAGGCCCAAGACCAAAAAGGGGGTGAGACAGTTCCTGAGGCTGGCTGGCTACTATCGTAGGTTTATACCTAATTATTCGGACGTCACCAGCCCGCTGACTGACCTCACTTAAAAGGGGGTGCCAGATCCGGTCCAGTGGACAGAGCAGTGCCAGCGGGCTTTCTCTGAGGTAAAGGCTGCACTGTGTGGGGGGCCACTTTTACACTCCCCTGACTTCTCTCTCCCTTTTATGTTACAGACGGATGCGTCGGACAGAGGGCTGGGGGCCGTTTTGTCCCAGCAGGTGGAGGGGGAGGATCGCCCGGTCCTTTACATCAGCCGGAAGCTGTCAGTGCGTGAGGGGCGCTACAACACGATTGAGAAAGAGTGCCTGGCTATCAAGTGGGCGGTCCTCGCCCTCCGTTACTACCTGCTGGGGCGCCCTTTCACCCTCTGTATGCGCCCCTCCAGTGGCTCCACTGCATGAAGGATGCCAACGCGCGGATCACCCGTTGGTATCTGGCACTCCAACCCTTCAACTTCAAGGTGGTCCACAGGCCTGGGGCGCAGATGGTCATGGCGGACTTCCTCTCCCGTCAAGGGGGGGGGAGTCGGCTGCGGGCCGGACGGGCGCCCGGCCTGAGTCGGGCGGTGGGGGTATGTGGCAGCGGGGGCGTGGTCAAGCGCCGGTCTGTGACAGGAGGGCAGAGCCGGGGAAGGTGAGTGGCAGAATCGCTACACCTGACGGTAGTTAACCTGTGTTTTGTGTGTGTTTTCCCAGTAACCGCTCCCTATTTAAGAAGGCAGAGGGAGAGCAGAGGGAGCGCAACCCGCGACCAGACGCAGAGTTTGTGTGTGTGTGTATGGGCTTACTTAGACGGAAAAAGTTGTGTAAATAAATAGCCTTCTCTGCCTCAAAGCGTTGTCCTGCCGTCCTCTGTGCTCCACCCACACCTTATTAGCGCTACAGAGACATATAGACACAGACAGTAAGATGAATGGCAGAACACTAGACTGATGCTGATTAAGGCAGACTGACACATGGATAGTCAAGTCAAAATCCCTTCCATGCCAGGATCTGGCCTTCCCAGGTAGTCTCCCATCAGGCTTGTAGTACTCGAGTCTGACTCGTGCCCTAATTTTAAGGACTTGTGACTTGACTTGGACTTGAGCACTGATGACTCAGACTCGTGCATTAACTGCACTCAGACTCGTAAATTGGAGATGAGGACTTGGATTTTTTCTTTATTTTTTGTCACAAGTCATAATAATTTGGCATAAGATGTTTATATTTATGTCTACATTACTTTTTATATGAATTTTGTGCAAGAGAATGCATATTCACCTGTTCATACATCATGTTCAGGAACAAACTAACATTAACAGCGCTAAAATGCCTGGAGAGAACGCCCCTAGGATTGTCCACTTTGCTTATACAGACTTCTCGACCAGTGGGAAAAAAATCCACTGCTGTATATGTAGAAGAACTATTGAGGAGACGACGGGGACAACCTCAAACTTCAATCGTCATTTGATAAGACTCCATCCAGAGAAGGAAGTGACACGCTATGTTCGTTGCTCTGTTGATAGTGGGGCTTGCTTGCTGACCGAAGAACTAGCTAGTGTTAACCATCTCTCATGTTATTTGTCCTGTTGATAATGGGTGGGGCTTGCTGAGCGATGAACAAGCTTTTTATCTGTAGCCTATGAACTAAAATGGGGCAGTTGAGCAGTAACGTTAGTCCAACACAGTAGCAGAGACCGTTTCACATAAAGGCAGTAACAGCCACCATCAAATGGTGCGATTGGAGACTTGTTCTTGGACTCGACTCGAAATTTTCTTTAATGACTTGGACTTGAACACTGGAGACTTGAGGCTGGACTCAGATTCGAGGTTTAGCAATTCGACTACAACACAGTCTCCCATCCAAGTACTAACCAGGCCCTTAAGGCACATCAGGTGGTGCTGATCTCCATTTCCATAGCCCTTGGTGTCTTGCTAGGGTTACAGTAGGGTGCTAGTCCTCTGGTAACCGCAAGAGTTTGACTCCCTATTCGCATCTGTATTGCAGTGTGCCTCACCAGATGGCAGTAGGTACCATTTTTACAATGGTCTTTGGTATGACCCGGCTGCAAATAGAAGTCCTGGTCAAGAGGCAGACTCGCTAACCACTAGGCCAACACGGATGACACACGGGTAGACAGACTGATAAAGAAATACCCTTAAAACCTTTATGTAGAACTTCCTAACTTCGAAAGGAACATAAGGTCTTCAACACAAGTCTACATGCCCCGCCCCCTTCCAGGAGTAAACCAGAGATATCAGGTATTAGATATTTTCATTTGCATATCGGAACGTGATTGGCTTGAATATTTTGTGAAACAGGATCCTTTTGCGATGCTTTTCTGCTCACCACGGCTGTAAAAAGTGATGGTTAGTTTCTGTCTGGATGTTTTTTGGATGTTTGCAAACTTGAGAGATTGTTATTCATGAAAAGTGAAACGCCAGCAGTTTCGAAAACATAAACTAGTCATAGCAAGAGGAGGAGGAGCAGGAGGAGGAGTACTACCATGGGACAAATGAGTTCACGCTTTAAAGTAGTGCTTGAGATTTTAAGAGAAACACCACACAATTAAAAAGTGTAAAGTTAATTTCCATTCTCTCAGATGACTTGGCAAATCATTGATGAATTAACGCACGAAAGGGAACTCATTAGCCTTGGAAACGTACCATGCACACATACACACGTTCCAGGTCACTTATGAATCTCCATTACCCAAAACAAGAGAACTGACTGTAATTATGGCCCACAAATATTGATTAATGCTCCATGTACATTGCAAATGAATGATGGTGGGCAAGGACTCCCTCCAAGGTTTATTTACCTCTTTTTTTTTGAATATCTATTTATTTGTTGTTTGGTATGCAAATGACTGCTAATCCTCATTACCCTTGATACACACCTCTGCTCAGGATTATTCCGCATCATTCATTATCAGCGTTTTAAACTTTGCTTTGAGGTGTCTGGGATTTTTTTTGTTGTTGTTGATTCGATGAACCCTAATTACCACCCAATAAGATAAACAAGTCTTTATTTCTTTAACATGGCACTAAGTGACACCGTAATTCCATTTCAGCGATGTGTTCCTTTAAACCCGACACTGCTGTTACTAACGGATTAAGCAGAAGCTATCTGAGTGCCTACTAATACTCTTTTGAATATTTATATAAAAAAGTGGTCATTAGCATGGGTTCTTGATCACGAGTGGCTGTTGCTGTAGACTGCTTTGTACATAACAGCGAAAGGTAAATTACCTCCGGCGGACGGATTTGAATAAACAAACTGAATGAAGATTTGCATTTTTGATACCGAATACACAGCTTACCAAGTCCCCACATGTGGTAATGAGGCTCTTTTTCTTGAAATCAGATTATCTTCAAGTGATCATGTGGAGATGACAGTTCGCAGGAGTGGAGCTCTCTGTGGAGGTCCTTAGCAATGTGTTCCTACTATCTTTTAGAAGATACAAAGCAGCAGTAGCTGTGCTAGTGTTGTTCTTGTGGAAGACTTTGATTTGGATATAAATACAATACATTTCAAAATATACTGCATTACAGGTATGTGAAAGTTTCTTGAATGTTCCGCTATGCATTATGGCCTTTCATGTGTTGGCCTATTCTTTGATTTCCTCAAAGGTTCTTTGGAAGGGTTCTTAGCTTGCTAACAGGATTCTACTTGTACTCAGGGGGAAAAAAATCTCCTCTTGTAAAGACAACCTGAAGAACCTTTCATGATCTATTACAAAAACTAAAAAAAAAAAAATAGTTTGTAATGTTAAGCTTATTGCAAGCTGGCCCAGTGGTTAGCATGTCCAGCTCTCGATTGGAAGCTCGCAAGTTTGACTCATGGTCGGGTCATACCAAAGACCATCATAAAAATGGTACCTACTGCTATCTGGGAAGGCACGCTGCAATACAGATGTGAGTGGGGTGTCAAACTCTCATGATTACCGGAGGACTAGCCCCCCACTGTAACGCTAGCTGTATAGGTGAGAGGCCAAGGGCTATGGAAAACAAAGGTCGGCGCTGCCCTGTGAGCCTCAAAGGCCTGGTTAGTACTGGGATGGGAGACTGCCTAGGAAGACCGGGTTCTGGCATGGGAAGGACTTATGACTTAATGTTAAGCTTGATCCTGGTAAATACAGAACAGCTTTTAATTAGCATCTCTAAATAACAAAGTTTTGAAATCGAATGTATTTTGTAAATAGACAAAGTGTGATTTTGTATTTTGTAAACAAAGTGCTATGTTGATTTTTAACATTTATAAAAGTTTATGAAAATCAAGCTAAACTTTTTGTAACTTTGTATCAAGTATAATTTTGCAATGAGTACTATTAATGATTCGTAAGGCAGCATGGTGGTGTAGTGGTTAGCATTGTCGCCTCACAGCAAGAAGGTTCTGGGTTTGAGCTCAGTGGCTAACGAGGGCCTTTCTGTGTGGAGTTTGCATGTTCTCCCTGTGTGTGTGTGTGTGTGTGGGGGGGGGGGGTTTCTCCAGTTTCCCCCACAGTCCAAAGAAATGCAGGTTAGGCTAATTGGTGGCTCTAAATTGATTGTAGGTGTGAATGTGAGTGTGAATGGTTGTTTGTCTCTATGTGCCAGCCCTGCGACGATCTGGCGACTTGTCAAGGGTGTACCCTGCCTCTTGCCCATAGTCAGCTGGGATAGGCTCCAGCTTGCCTGCGATCCTGCACAGCATAAGTGGTTACAGTTAATGGATGGATGGATGGATGGAGTGTAGAGTAGAGAAATGGTCCCTTGAGGGTTCTTTTAGTAGTTCCAAGCAAAATCTTTTATTAAGGGTCCTTTTTAAGGGTACTAGATGGACTGCTCTTAAAACTTCTATGTAGAACTTACTGTCAAAGTAGAACCACTCTTGCTCTTTAAAGAATCATTGAGGAACTGTTCCTGTTGTGAAGTAATGGTGCATGGCAAGGTCATGTGCGTGCAGAAGGTGCGAGCCATAACTCTCACGAGTCACGGTATGCCATGTGACATCATGCTGTCTGTTACACATGTTGTTGTAGTAATGTGTACATGTAGATTTGTGACATGCAGCAATGGAGAACCTTGAAATGCCTCTGCAAGTTTATAGCAGTGAAGCAATGAGCTGGGAGAGGTGTTTTGAGTGGCATGAGTGGCATTATGCTTCAAGAAGGGCAGGACGTCACTGGAGAACGATGTTTTGCCCCTCTTGATGTACAAATGTCATTCAAAATACCTTGCCCAGCTTGTTGCTTTATTGCCGTAGCCTTGCTGAGGTATTTCCAGGGTCTCCATTGCTGATTCTCCAAGTTTGGCACAGAATTTGAGGTTTGCTCTCTGGTCAGTAGTAAAATCGCAAATGCGCATGTGCATGTTATCACAAAAAGGTGTGTAACACAGGTCCCACTGTTGACAAAGCGACATCAAGTGGCACACTGACTCACAAGAGTTACTGCTCACTCATGCTTTATACATATGACCACACCGCTCTCTGTTTGTTTGCAAGAGGAACAGTTCTGGAACTTTTGATTGCACATCGTATAACTGGGAAAAATTCCCAGCTCTACATGCCCCGCCCACTTCTACCAATAAACCAGAGTTTGCACATGGTTGCATTTGCATATTGGAACATGATTGGCTTTCTTGTGGAGTGACAGTGCTATAGACCCTTTTCAGTCATGTGACCTTCGTAAACGCAACCACCATTTTGGACATGTAGCGGACTTCGGCTCGAATTGGTTTGAATGCGAGGAAGGCGACAAACGGAGAACATACAAGAAAAAGGAGCGAGATGCAGAAAATACCTTCGCTATCCAGCGAAGTAGGGCATTTACAGGGCGAGCAGAGGGAGAAATAACAACAGTAAGGACACATTAGCAACGCCGTACAGAAATAACGGTTTATGGCACAGACCCTTTCGGTTCTCGCTCATCTAGCTGCTACAATGACTGCTTAGACTGCAACAATAATACCTAACACACATTTAAGTATCCGTCGTAAAGATGTGAAACTCGTCGAGTGACGAGTGTGTTCATTGATAAGCTAACACAATCTAAAAGTAGACATACCATCACACTGCCCTGGCGCTGTGTACAGTTTACCTTCTATGGTTTGTGCACTCACTATTTGCCATTACTTTCTCCAACTGTTGTGACAGATTACAGGGAACGGCCTGGATTTAAGAGACAAATACATGTTCCTCTTGTTTTGAACACTTATTTGTAGGCAGTGCTTAATTTGTAAAGTGGGAGGTCCCGGAGCGCAGAGGATGAGCGGCTCCGGTGCGGAAAAAAAGAGGGGGGGGAGGGGGGCACAGCGCTGCGCTTCTGGGCGTGTTTTGTAATAACACTGCAAATTAAGTTCATCTGCAGATATTTTGTGGATGTCGTTTCATGAGAGAAATCACCAACAAGACAGATATCAAAATCAGACATTAACACTAAATAAACTTGCATTTTTTTATTTAATTATTATTTTTTTGTTGTTGTTACATAGTCAAAAGAGGTGTCGGGTCACCGGATCCAGTGTAAATAGCTGCCAGAGCCAACGCCCGAGGTTCCGGAGCGCGCTCCAGCTTGCTCTCCCTCAAATTAAGTGCTGTTTGTAGGACACTGCCTCTGATCTGTCCTACAGTCTACCAACAGCAAAGGAACACAACGCTAGCTAATGTCGTTAGCTAATAGCTACTACAGAAGAACAGAGGTTACAATGGGTTATTTTAACCTATTTGGTTACACACTCGCCGCCACAGAATGTTAACAGCAATGTAATGCCTTTTCTGGCTAATTTTATTCGTCTTACCTCCAACAAAGTGGTCACTACACAAGCGTTGGTATGCCGAGGGCTGCCAATCTTTCCTGTTTATGGCCGCTATCCATCTTCTCCATTGGGATCCGATAAAATGATAAACCTTGCCTTGTTTGTTGATGGTTACTACATCCAGGTGCACAACAATATAGTGGCATGATGGAAGTCTTGCTGAAAATAAACACTTTCTTTGCTGCCGTTCCTCAATGCTGGCTGTGGTAAACTACTGGTAGTACATGTCCAAAATGGCAGCCACGTTTGTCGTGACGTCACGTGAAAAGGGTCTATACACCAATCAGCCATAACATTATGATCACTAACAGGTGAAGGGAATAACAATGATTATCTCATTACACTGGCACCTGTCAAGGGGTGGGATATATTAGGTAGCAAGAGAACAGACAGTTCTTGAAGTTGCTGTGTTGGAAGCAGGAAAAATGGACAAGCGTAAGGATCTGAGCTACTCTGACAAGGGCCAAACTGTGATGGTGAGATGACTGGGTCTGAACATCTCCAAAATGGCACATTTTGTGGGGTATTCCCAGTATGCAGTGGTTAGTACCTACCAAAAGTGGTTCATGGAAGGACAGGGTCATGGGTGTCAAAGGCTCATTGATTTGCATGGGACACGAAGGCTAGCCCATATGTTCCAATCCTACAGAAGAGCAACTATAGCACAAATTGCTGTAAAATATTAATGCTGGCAAAGACAAGCATGACCCTGTCTCCAGTTCACCGGGTGTCCTTCCTTAGACCACTTTTGGTAGGTACCACATGCTGCATCTATTACAACTGCATAGCTTCGTAGTAGAAGAGTACAAGTGCTGAACTGGCCTGCCTGCAGTCCAGAACTTTCACCAATTGAAAACATTTGGCCTTTGGTTTAATAAGTAAAAAATTGTAATCATAGAAAAATTGCTGTAGTATCAGAGCAACAAAACACTTCAGGATGTACTTGTTAGCTCAGACACCTTTCTGTTTTAGCCAGCATTAACTTTTTCAGCACTTTGTGCTACAGTAGCTCTTCTGTGAGATTGGACCATATCGGCTAGCCTTCGTGCCCCATGCGAATCAATGAGCCTTTGACCCCCCATGACCCTATTGCCGGTTCACCAGTTGTCCTTCCTTGGACCACTTTCAGTTGGTACCACATACTGCATCTATTACAACTACATGGCTTCGTAGGAGAAGAGTACAGGTGCTGAACTGGCCTGCCTGCAGTCCAGCACTTTCACCAAATGAAAACATTTGGCCTTTGGTTTAATAAGTAAAAAATTGCAATCATAGCCAAATTACTGTGGTATCAGAGCAATAAAACACTTCAGGACATACTTGTTAGCTCAGACACCTTTCAGTTTTAGCCAGCATTAACTTTTTCAGCAGTTTGTACTACAGTAGCTCTTCTGTGAGACTGGACCATATAGGCTAGCCTTCGTGCCCCATGTGAATCAATGAGCCTTCGACACCCATGACCCTGTCGCTGGTTCACTGGTTGTTCTTCCTTGGACCACTTTTGGTAGGTACTAACCACTGCATACCGGGAACACCCCATAAGATGTGCCATTTTGAAGATGCTCAGACCCAGTCATCTAGCCATCACAATTTGGCCCTTGTCAAAGTCGCTTATGGCCCTTTTCCACTACCCTTTTTCAGCTCACTTCAGCTCGCTTCAGCTCACTTCAGCCCGACACGGCTCGCGTTTCGACTACCAAAGAACAGCACGACTCGGCTCGCTTCAGCCCTGCTTAGCCCCTAAAACTCGCATGGTTTTGGAGTAGGGCTGAAGCGAGCCAAAGCGAGCCGAGTGAGGCTGGGGGCGTGAGCAGACACTCCCCTGTGCACTGATTGGTGAGGAGGAGTGTCCTCACATGCCCACACACGCCCCGCGAGCACGCTGGGATCTGTAAACACCGTAAACCCGGAAGAAGAATAATTACGAATTACGAGAATTTCTGAAGCCTTATGTGCCTCGCCTCATCTATACGCTCTTGCCAGTATCTGTTGGCGTTGTCGGTGACAACAAGCCACAGCACCAAGACCAGCAACACTAACGACTCCATGTCCTCCATGTTTATTGTTTACTATTCGGGTCGTGAGACTACCGCTTAAAAGCTCACTGATGTCACTGTTTGCGCTGCTTAACGACATCATGTGACATCCACCCACTTTCGCTAACTCCACCCAATGTGTCCACCCACTTCCAGCCAGCACGGTTCAGCGCAGTTGTAGTCGAAATCCAACTCCAACAGCCCCACTCAGCTCGACTCAGCCCAACTCAGCACGGCACGGCTCAGCCCGACTCAGCCGCGTTTGTAGTGGAAAAGCGGCATTAGATCCTTACGCTTGCCCATTTTTCCTGCTTCCAACACATCAACTTCGAGAACTGTCTGTTCTCTTGCTGTGTAATATATCCCACCCCTTGACAGGTGCCATTGTAATGAGATAATCAATGTTATTCACTTCACCTCTCAGTGGTCATACATAATGTTATGGCTGGTTGGTGTAAACATAATCATATTATGCTGAAGGTCATATTATGGAATGATTTTGTGTCCATATTTATCAGTTAAATCTGGTGTAAATATGTGACTAAGAAAAGTAGTAAAAGATGCTGTGTTTCATGCTGCTTTCAATCTTGCTGTGTGTTTATTTGCTGGCGGTTCTGAAACTCAGAGCTTAGACCACATCTTCTCATCAGCAGGCAACAACATGGAGTTCTTTTTTTATGGGTTACTTCACTCCAGGACTCATGCTTTCCTTTCATTCTTTCTTTTTTGCACTCAGTCACTCACGAGAAGCTTCAAAAAACAGGCCTGTAGAGACAGAAAGACGTGTGAACAGAGCATGAATGCAGCAGTGTAGCGTTCCTAAGCGCCCCTAGCTGGGAGGGTAATAAGAGGGGAGAACAGCCGGCCTCGCTCGTCCTGATCCGTCTCTCCCTAGCCAGGGTGGAGCCTTTGAGGGCCCTTAAGGGGGAAAGGGGGGGAAAACCACTCAGAGATTTAATAGCCACCAGGAGCAGCAGCCAGAGAGAGAGACATGGGTTTTTTGGTAAGCACTCCCAGGCAATTTGAGGTCTTTTTTTAGTTCAGTAATGCAGTGCACCGGTGGCCCAAGAGAACATTTTCTAGGGTTCAGTGTGACCGAGGGATTGTTGTATGTCGGCTAGTGCCCCATTTGCACCTGACACACCATTGGAGGCATGATCACAAAACATGGACTCTTTCCAAATGTGGGTCAGGACCAGAAGTTTAAAAAATGCAGCTCAAATACATGTCAAATTTTATTGCTGAACCTTAAATGTGAAAAAGTTTCAAGACAGGATTTCATATTTGAAATAAAAAAAAACCTGAATCAAGGACATTATTAAAGACAGTCATGTTAGTATTAGTCATACATGCAAAAGAAGAGCATGTGGAAATAAATGAACTGTCTGTAAAAATAATATATATTTTTTAAAAACTTGTATGAATAATCCTTAAAAAATCAACTGAAAAATAAATCATTAAAAAACAGCTTATGAAAATAAATGAATCATATAAAAATGGTTCATGGAAAAAAATCAAGTGTGAAAAAACAATGAAACGTGGGGAAAAAACAAATCACATGATCACAAACAAAATAACTGATTTGTGTGTCATCACAAAAAACAAAATATCATGTGAAATTAACTGAATTATGTTTTAAAAATTACATCACAATTTGTAAGAAAAGTATGTGACAACATGGCACATGAAAATGAATCATAAAAAATAACTTAAGAGTGAACTAAAACATCTTAAAAATCCTCTGTGAAAAATGAAGCATCAGTTTTAAAAAAAAAATGTGAAAAAAATTCCCATGTAAAATAAATGAATTATATAACAATAACATATGAAAATAAATATAAATATATTTTTAAATCACATAAGAAAATACCTGAAATCATATTAAAATAATCACGTGTGAAAAATGAATCATTTAACATCACATGCAAAATTAAATGTCAAAAAATGTATGAAAAATAAATCTATTTAAAAAAGCATATGGAAAAAATCACATGAAAAAACAAATAAACAATTATCAACATAAAAGAATTATGTGAAAACAAAGAAATGAGCAAAAAATAAATAAATGAATCATGAAAAAACTAACATGACAAGAAATGAATCCTGAGACAAAACAAAAACAACAAACATGAAAATCAATGACTCCTGTGGAAAAAAAAAACAAATAAGCAAACATGAAAATTAAGGAATTTTGTGAAAAAGCAAACAAACAAACATGAAAATAAAAAAATGTGAAAAAACAAAAAAAATCAGTGAATCATAGGAAAACAAACATGAAAATAATTGAATCCTGAGAAAATATGAAAATCAATGAGTCATGTGAAAAAACAAATAAACAAACATGTAAATTAAAGAATGATGTGAAGACAACCAACCAACCAAACAAACAAATCAGTGAATCGTGAAACAAACAAACAAACAAACAAATATACATGAAAATTAAGGAATTGTGTGCAAAAAACAACCAAACAATAAATCATGTAAATAAAACAAACAAGAAACACCAAAATAAGTGAATCATGTAAAAAAACAAATTAATTTTTTTTAAAAAGTGAAAAAAACCACAAAAATCAGTGAATCATTTGAAAAACTAACACGAAAAGAAATTAATCCTGAGACAAAACAAAAACAACAAACATGAAAATCAAGGGGTCATGTGAAAAAACAAAGAAGCAAACATGTAAATTTAAGAATTATGTGAAAACAAACAAACCAGTGAATCGTCTCATCTCATCTCATTATCTCTAGCCGTTTTATCCTTCTACAGGGTCGCAGGCAAGCTGGAGCCTATCCCAGCTGACTACGGGCGAAAGGCGGGGTACACCCTGGACAAGTCGCCAGGTCATCACAGGGCTGACACATAGACACAGACAACCATTCACACTCACATTCACACCTACGGTCAATTTAGAGTCACCAGTTAACCTAACCTGCATGTCTTTGGACTGTGGGGGAAACCGGAGCACCCGGAGGAAACCCACGTGGACATGGCGAGAACATGCAAACTCCACACAGAAAGGCCCTCGCCGGCCACGGGGCTCGAACCCGGACCTTCTTGCTGTGAGGCGACAGCGCTAACCACTACACCACCGTGCCGCCCCCAGTGAATCGTGTGAAACAAAAATACATTAAAAATTAAGAATTGTGTAAAACAAGCAACAAACATTAAAATAAATGAATCATGTGAAAAAGCAAACAAACATGAAAATAAAAAAGTGACAAAAACAAAAATCAGTGAATCATATGAAAAACAAACACAAAAAGAAATTAATCCTGAGACAAAACAAAGACAAACATGAAAATCGATTAATCCTGTGGAAAAAAAACAAATAAACAAACATGAAAATTAAGGAAATTTGTGAAAAAAACAAACAAAAAATAAATTAATCATGTGACAAAAATCATGAAAATAATCATGTGACAAAACAAACATGAAAAGAAATGAATCCTGAGACAAAACAGAAACAACAAACATGAAAATAAATTAATCATGTGAAAAAAATCAAACAAATAAAATCCATGAATCATGTGAAAAAACAAATAAAAATAATGAAAATTAAAGAATTATGTAAAAAAAAAAAAAAGTGTTGCCAGGCAAAACAAACCTTGCCTGGCCTTTCCAGTGACCTTGACCTTGACCAGATTACCCCCAAAATTTAATCAGGAAATCTACAGACCATTGCCCACCTGCCCTGAAAATTTGAAGTCAATCGGTGCAATCGTCTAGACGCTAGATTGTTAACACACACACACACACACACACACACACACACACACACAAGCAAACCACATTACCTCACCCCGCTTACTCCATCGTGGGCGAGGTAATGAGTGAAAAAACAACCAAACAGACATGAAGAGAAATGAATCCTGAGACAAAACAACAACAAACATGGAAATCAATGAGTCATGTGAAAAAAACAAATAAACAAACATGTAAACTAGAAAAGCACTCGGAGAGCGCAGACCTCTGCCAAGAATCCTTTAAAAAAATCCAGGATCCAGAAGGTGATCCAGATCACCGCCAAAATTTAATGGATTGTTACTTGTGCCCAGTCACACCTCTGGAAAAAATTTCAGAGCATTCCATTCAGAACTTTTTCCGTAATGTTGCTAACAGACAAACCAACAAACCAACGCTACCGAAAACATAACCTTCTTGGCGGAGGTAATTAAAGAAGTATGTGAAAACAAACAATCAGTGAATCATGTTAAACAAATAACAAACAAATATACATGAAAATTAAGGAATTGTATGAAAAAACAACCAACCAAACAAACAAACAAAAAACAATGACTTGTGAATAAAACAAACAACAAACATGAAAATCAATGAGTTGTGTGAAAAAACAAATAAACAAGCATGTAACTTCAAGAATTGTGTGAAAACAAACATACAAATAAATCAGTGAATCATGTGAAACAAACAAACAAATATCAAAATTAAGGAATTGTGTGGAAAAAACAAAGAAACAAAAAACAATGAATCATGCGAATAAAACACAACAAACATGAAAATAAGTGAATCATGTGAAAAAGCAAACAAACAAACATGAAAATAAATATTTTAAAAATGTGAAAAAACAACCAAAAAAATTTGTGAATCATATGAAACTAGAAAAACACTCAGAGAGCGCAGACCTCCGCCAAGAATCCTTTAAAAAAATCCGGGATCCAGAAGGTGATCCGGATCACCGCCAAAATTTAATGGATTGTTACTTGTGCCCAGTCACACCTCTGGAAAAAAAATTTCAGAGCAATTCGTTCATTACTTTTTCCGTAATGTTGCTAACAGACAAACCAACCAACCAACAAACAAACAAACCAATGCTACCGAAAACATAACCTCCTTGGCAGAGGTAACAAGTGTTGCCAAGCAAAACAAACCTCGCCCGGTAGCACTTATGATGAATATGAAGGAAGATATCACGAAAAAAACGATTTTGACCTTTTTGATAACCTTGACCTTGACTATGTGTGTGTGAACATAATTGGCCAATAAACATGGTTCTTATTCAGATTATCATTCGCACACTGTACTGCTCTCAGCCAATCAGAACACAACATACTGCTCTCAGCCAATCAGAACACACCATACTGCTCTCAGCCAATCAGAACACAACATACTGCTCTCAGCCAATCAGATCACACCGTACTGCTCTCAACCAATCAGAAAACATCTGAATGAATTTGAAGGAAGATATCATGAAAAATGATTTTGACCTTTTTGGTGACCTTGACCTTAACTGAATGACCCTCAAAATGTTGGAGGTTCTATTTGAGACCAATGCCCATCTACACTGAAAGTTTTATGAAGATTGGTCCAGCCGTTTTCCCGTAATATCATTAACAAACAAACAAACAAACCCCACTGAAAACAATACCTCGCCCCCTGGGCCCTGTACTACGAACGGAGGTTAACCTACCCAGAAGTAACCCAGGGTTCCCCCACTAAACCGGGGTTGACAAAACCTGGTTATCTTGTTTGGGGTTAAACGGTACTACGACGCCAGTTATGAAGTTGATTTGTTGAACCTGTGTTAACCTAATCAGGGTTAATGCGTGTTCACGTTAAAGGGGAGGTTATCAGCGCAAATCACCACTGTTCACAATGGCACGGTTGCCGTACTTCACGGAGGAAGAATGCGCTGTCATAATGCAAAGCTACGAGGAGTTCAAAACAACATTAAGAGCAAAATCTAACACAGCAGCTGCCAATAAGGAGCGGCAAGCATGTTGGCAACGAATTGCCGATCGGGTAAATGCGCAAGTACATTCTCCCTTCTACATGTTCCAGAACAGAAGTATAGGATGAGAGAAAGCTTCATGATCAATCACAAGTCACAGAAAATGGTCCTTCGACGTGGCCCCAGTCATATATAGCTTGTTTAATGTCCGAAAAATCCTGAATAAAATTTGGTATGGTAAATTCATGGAGTAGCCTACTTAAGCTGATATGTGCACAGAGTCACATGAATTAGGATGACTGACTGTTCAGTCCCTTTGACTAAGTTGGTGTATGTCCTGTGAACATTTCAGAGGCAACAGCAGTGCCAAACGCACCTGGCAACAGGTGAAAATGAAATATAAAAACATCATTCATAATGGTAAGTGTGTGTGTGTCGTTCTTTTTCTGTACTGTGTTTCAGATGAAAAAGCTTTTGCCCAAGGACAAGAAGTAGGCTAAACAGCATTTGCCTTTTATTTATTCAAATTTTATCTGTTTGCCTAATAGTTCAAATTGTTTTGTATATAGTTTATAATGTAGTTGTGTGATATTAATGATAATATTGTGGGAAACTACTTTGCACGGACGTTCATTTAATTTATTCTATCGTCATTTTGTTTGTTCTATTTTTGTGTATTTTATTTATTTATCTGTTTGTCTAGTTGTATCTATTTTTCTAATAATATATTTTTTGCATTAATTGTTTTTTCCTATTAAAATAATCTTGTGTTCTTGTTATAACTTTATCTATTTATCTGACTGTTTAGTTGTATCTATTTTTGTTACAATTTCAATATTTTTAATATGTTTTTTTCTATTAAAATGTTCTTGTGTTATATTTATTGTAGTTATATCTATTTTATATCTCAGACTTAAATATTTTTGTAAAACAAGTGTTTTTCTATAAAATATTCTTGCGTTCTTGATAACTATGTTCTTGAGTGGGTTCTTTTTTTTTTTTTTTTACAGAAAAGCCGTTCTGCATGGACATTCATTGAAGCCCTCATTGTTTTTTAATGGTTATTTATGAGCGTTTAGGGGTTACAATAATGTAAGTCTAGGTTGCTTTATATAAAAGGTATGTCCAGACATATTGTCACTGTCTAAGCAGAGGGATCTGGCTTCTTTAGACGCGGTCTTCTTAAAACTGAATAAATATTTAAAAAGAGCCAAATGAGCCAGTCTTTTGAACGGCTCTTTTCAAAGAACGGATCACAAAGATGCGGATCCCATCAAAGAGCCATAAATCCCATCTCTAATCTGCGCTCCGATATCGCACGGGTCATCCAGGTACGCTGGCATTGTCTCTAGAGGAAATGTCGGTGGAGAGGTGGTGTTTAAAAAGGGTGTGGTTAATCGGAAACCTCGGGTTAACCAAGAACATAACCTGAGACGAGCAGGTTTGAGATGCAGCGTAAGTTGCCATGGCAGCATACCTCGGTTTGAACATAGCCAACTTTCGTAGTATGGGTTAATCGGGAAGTTACGCTGCACGTGATCAAGTTACTCTCGAAGTTACCCTGGTAAGCCAGAAAACCCGCTTCGTAGTACAGGGCCCTGGTGGACTCTGTCCCGGGTGAGGTAACAAACAAACAAACAAACATGAAAATTAAGGAATTGTGTGAAAAACAACAACAACAAAAACAACAAATCATGTGAATAAAACAAAGCAACAAACATGAAAATTTAAAAAAGGGAAAAAAACAACCACAAATCAGTGAATCATATGAAAAACAAACAAACATGAAAAGAAATGACAAAACAGAAACAATAAACATGAAAATCAATGACTCATGAAAAAAACAAACGGACAAACAAAATCAGTGACTCATGTGAAATAACAAACATGACAAGAAATGAATCCTGAGACAAAAGAAAAACAACAAAATGAAAATCAGTGAGTATGGTGAAAAAACAAATAAGCAAACATGAAAATTAAAGAATTAAGTGAAAACAAAGAAACAAATCAGTGAATCGTGTGAAACAAACAGACAAACATACATAAAATTTTAAATTGTGTAAAACAAACAACAAACATGAAAATAAATTAATCATATGAAAAAGCAAACAAACAAACATGAAAATAAAAAAAATGTGAACCCCCCCAAGAAAAATCAGTGAATCATATGGAAAACAAACAAACATGAAATGAATCCTGAGACAAAATAAAAACAACAAACATAAAAAAATCAATTTCTCATGTGAAAACAAACAAACATACAAGCAGACAGACAAACAAAATCAGTGAATCATGTAAAAAAACAAACATGACAAGAAATGGATCCTGAGACAAAAGACAAACAACAAACATGAAAATCAGCGAGTCATGTGAAAAAACAAATAAACAAACATGAAAGCAAAGGAATTGTGTGAAAACAAACAAGCAAAAAATGAATGAGTCACAAAAACCTCCAGCGTCTGAAAAATAATGTCAACCCGTGTCTATGTTTCACACGTGACGTACATGTGACTTTTCTGTAAGGGAACATTTTTGTTTACTCATTCTCGGTGATAAACTATTTACACCCTTGTAGTTTAGTGATGTCTCTTCCCAGGCAACAACTGGGCATTTAACTTGACGACACGTCGAAGCAACATGCACTTCCTTTCTCTTCGATTTTAATTACACAAAGAGCCATTACAAAGCACAGAGCAACAGGAGGGCAGCTGGAGGCACGAGCTCCTCTGAAGGCTCGCAGGCAGCCTGCTAAACTGCAGACACTGAATCATTTGCTCTCATTAATGTGGAATGAAAAAACACCCTTGTGCCTCTAATCAATGAATTATTAGACAAAAAAAATAGCGAACGGGCCACCTCTTTTTCCGTCCACTCAGCAGGCGTGAGCTTCTCATTAAGCCTATTACTTTTTCTTCAAAATGCAACGAGGTAATAAAAATACCACAGTTATCTTTGGACAAAAAGAAACTAGGAGTGAGAAATTTTGGCACGGATGACTATTTCGACATTTCAAAGCGATCCTTTAACATAATTAGTCGTTATATCCTCATTTTTGCCCGTGATTCGATACATGTGTGGGCATGAAGGCTTCTCAGTGACCACTTACGTTTCCCATTTCCCAACAGCGTTTTTGGACAACAAGGACATGCAACTTTCAGTCTTGACAGTTGAAGACGTCCAGGCGTCCATAAACTTCTGCTAAAAGAGCACCATGTGACACAGCAGACCCTTCACGAGATCTGCGTGTGCTCTTGACTCATTCAAAAACATCCTTTCTCTTTTTCAGTCAGAACCGTTTCTGTGTCATTTCTGCAAGTTCAGCGTGATCGACGATGGTTCCGTTCCCTCAGAATAAACATGCAGAGCACTAGAAGTGTGGAGCAGAGGGCGGAGCAGAAATAAGAAGCTCTGGAGATTTGCAATCGATCAGATATGGAAGCTCGTGCATGCCAATAAAAGTTGTAATTACAGTATTGACGTTCAACAAAGAAATCTCTGCATCAACTTGGAAGCTGCGCTACAAAACTCCTAAACATGGCGACTCAAATCATATACAATCCCCCCAAATCATGCTTCTTAGTAGATGGCGAGCGTGTTGCGAAGAAAAGACGAACACCGACTCGTCCATGTCTGTATTCTTGTTTTTCTAGCTTTAAAAAAACCCCAGAAATTGAAAACGGCGTAATTCCGAGTTCTGATTTCCGAGTTAATGCGAATGCGGCATTCGAAAAACACTTGCAAAGCTTCATCATATATAAACAATGTAAGAAAAACAAAATGTTATGAATAGAAGCAAACACCCTAGCTAAGGTTAGCCCAACACTATGACTTTAATGTAGGATTAAAAACAAACAAACAAACAAACAAACAAACAAACAAACAGTGGATGTTTGTGTCTCGCTGTGCTGCGTAAGCAAATGTTGATGTACGACATATTTGCATTTTGAAACCTTGTGTCTCTGGGAGCATTGTTTACATTCAGCAATACAGTGAGACACAAACATCTAATGTTTGTTTGTTTATCATGCATAAACATCATAAGAAAAACAAAACATTGTTATTAATAAAAACCAGCACCCAGGCTAAAGTTGGCCTGACACTATGACTTTAATATAGGATTGAAAACAAACAAACAAACAAACAAACATTAGATGCTAGTGTCTCGCTGTGCTGCATAAGCAAATGTTGACGTGCGACGTATTTACTGTACGTTTTGAAACCTTATGTCTCTGGGAGCATTGCTAACATTCAGCTGTACAGTCAGACACAAACATCTAATGTTTGTTTGCATTTTTGTTTGTTTGTTTGTTTGTAATGCATAAACATCATAAGAAAAACAAAATGATGTCATGAATAGAAACAAACACCCTAGCTAAGTTTAGCTTGACACTATGAATTTATTGTAGGATTGACAACAAACAAACAAGCAAACAAACGTTCGATGTTTGTGCCTCGCTATAGTGCGTAAGCAAATGTTGGTGTGTTTGTTTCTATTTATAACAACATTTTGTTTTTCTTATGATGTTTATGCATGACAACAAATAAACAAACAAATGTTAGATGTTTGTCTCGCTGTACTTCTGAATGTAAATAATGCTTCCAGAGTCACAAGGTTAAAAAACGCAAATATGTCGTGTGTCAACATTTGCTTACACAGTACAGCGACACACAAACATCTAATGTTTGTTTGTTCATTTGTTTGTTTTTTTTCAATCCTACAATAAGTTCATAGTGTCGGGCGAACCTTAGCTAGGGTGTTTGTTTCTATGCATAACAATGTTTTGTTTTTTGTACAATGTTTATGCATGACAAACAAACAAACAAACAAACAAACAAACAAACAAACAAACAAACGTTAGGTATTTGTGTCTGGCTGTACTTCTGAATGTAAACAATGCTTCTAGAGACACAGGGTTTCAAAACCCAAATACGTTGTACGTCAACATTTGCTTATGCAGCACAGTAAGACACAAACTTCGAATGTTTGTTTGCTTGTTTGTTTGTTTGTTTGTTTGTTTGTTTGTTTGTTTGTTTGTTTGTTTTCAATCCTACAATAAAGTCTTAGTGTCAGGCTAACCTTAGCTACGTAGGGTGTTTGTTTCTATTCATAACAAAGTCTTGTTTTTCTTACAATGTTTATGCATGACAAACAAACATTAGATGTTTGTGTCTCACTGTACTGCTGAATGTAAACAATGCTCCCAGATACACAAGGTTTCAAAACTCAAATACGTCATACGTCAACATTCGCTTACGCAGTACAGTGAGACACAAACATGTAATGTTTGTTTGTTTGTTTTAAAGCCTACAATAAATTAATAGCATCAGGCTAACCTTAGCTAGGGTGTTTGTTTCTATTCATAACAATGTTTTGTTTTTCTTATGATGTTTATGCATGACAAACAAACAAACAAACAAACAAACATTAGATGTTTGTGTCTGGCTGTACTGCTGAATGTAAACAATGCTCCCAGAGACACATGGTTTCAAAACGTAAATATGTCGTACATCAACATTTGCTTACGCAGTACTTACGTGGAATGCTTCTTTTTTGGAACATGAATCTTTATTGTGCTCGGTTTTATCACAGATATTTTTGACATTCAAGATTTCAACAGCATGCTATTATTTTATTATTTTATTTGACATCACAACATGGTGCTTCTGTGCCTTGTACAGCAATGAGGGACTGTTTCATGTTCCAAAAACATGATCTCAGTGCAAACCTATATAAATATATCACCCACGCTAGAGACAGAAAGAGAAGGAGCGACAGGAGGATGGCTGGTTCGGCTCGACTGTGGGGTTTAACCCCAATGCTGTCATTCTTACTCTCTGTTCACAGCCATTAAACCTGGAAAAAGAGAGAAAGAGAGAGGAAAAAAACCCTCATGATACCATGATAAATTGACCAACTGCGAAGCTAATAGTTTCACGTTTCAAGCATGGGAACAGGGCTGCTTTTTTCAAACCATAGCTGGACTATTTGTTCTTTGTTTTTTTTTTTTTGGGTCTTGGATGGAATCGTAAAGAAACAACCCAAGACCTGAGCTCTCAATTTACGACTGCAGTTTTTTTTTTTTTACAGGCTAAATTCAGACTTAATAAGCATAAATCGTGTTGCAACAGCTGCCAGTGGGAGGTAAATATGAACCTTATTGATTTTTAATTTGTCCAGAGACCCAACCAATGAATGATCCAGTAACCTTTAGTGATTATTGTTCAATCAGAGCGCTAATGATATAAAATAAGGGTTCAAATGAGCTTGCGTGAGGACATGTGAACACACACACCAACACACGCACTCAAAAGACACACTCACGGAGAGAGTAATGGCATTCATTGAAGCATCTGTGGTGATAAAAGCAAACAACACACAATTAGCTCCCTGCGGTCCGAGTCTCTGTGGCTCCCTGCCGTTCACACGCTGATGAAAAAGACGACGAGCGGGATGCACAAGTGGGTTTTTAGACAGCAGATTGTCTTGTTTTCATCTTTATGTATTTTGATGTATTGGGTTGATTGGTGTTATGTAGCCTCATTATTTCGCTGTCTGCCTTTTTCCGTTTCGTCAACGCCTCCTGAGTAGCCGATAACGGAATGTCGATGAGCATGTCAACAACATACATATGTACAGACTCTGCATGGACACCGATGTTCAGTAGGTCAAAATGCAAATTATATTGTTTGAACGATACAATGACATGCCTGTGTAAAAAGAAATCCAGTGTAACATCTAATGTCAAAAGGTGTGGCCATCCAAAAGAGGAACAAACAAAGGATTGAGAGTTTTTCAATTCTATGCTAATTACTTCTGATACATTAAGCCAAATGATTAGCTCGAACGATTTCTTGGAGCAATCCTATGAAATTTGTGGTCTGATGTTTTTTCAGTTCCCCATATGTTGTTTGACGAGCAAAAAATGAAGGAAAAATTGATTTCTTCAAAAAACTTCTTCAGAAATACTGTATAAGCTCTTAAATGTGGTAAATATACAACCCCTATTCCAACAAAGTTGGGACGCTGTGTAAAACATCAATAAAAACATTTTGCAATGCAATGATTTGCAAATCTCATCAACCCATATATTTTAACAATAGAATATGGAAAACATGTGAAATGTTTAAACTGAGAAATTGTACAATTGTAAGAAAAAAATTGGTGTCTCAAAAAGTTGGGACAGGACCATGTTTACCACTGTGTAGCATCCCCTCTTCTTTTAGCAACAGTCCGTAAATGGCTGGGAACTGAGGAGACCAGGTGCCGGAGTTTTGGGAGAGGAATGTTATCCCGTTCTTGCCTGATATAGGATTCTCACTGCTCAACAGTCCTGGATCTTTTTTGTCGTATTTTTTGTTTCATGATGCACCAAATGTTTTCAATTGGTGAAAGGTCTGGACTGCAGGCAGGCCAGTTCAGCACCTGTACTCTTCTACTACAAAGACGTGCATTTGTAATAGATGCAGTATGCGGTACCTACCAAAAGTGGTCTAAGGAAGGACAACCAGTGAACCGGAGACAGGGTCATGGCTGTCTTAGCTAGCATTATTTTTTTTCAGGAGTTTGTGCTACATTTGTGCTACAATTGTGCTACAATTGGACCATATGGGCTAGCCTTTGTGCCCCATGCAAATCAATGAGCCTTCAACACCCATGACCCTGTTTCTGGTTCACCGGTTGTCCTTCCCTGGACCACTTTTGGTAGGTACTAACCACTGCATACCAGGAACACCCCACAAGATGTGCCATTTTGGAGATGCTCAGACCCAGTCATCTAGTCATCACAATTGGGCCCTCATCAAAGTCACTCAGATACTTACATTACGCTTGCCCATTTTTCCTGCTTCCAACACATCTGACTGTTCTGTTGCTACCTAATATATCCCACCCCTTGACAGGTGCCACTGTAATGAGATCCATCCATCCATTCATTACCTGTAACTGCTTATCTTGTACAGGGTCATGGGCAAGCTGGAGCCTATCCCAACTGACTATGGGCGAGAGGCAGGGTACACCCTGGACAAGTCACCAGATCATCACAGGGCTGACACATAGAGAAAACAACCACTCACACTCACACCTATGGTTAATTTAGAGCCACCAATTAGCCTAACCTGCATTTCTTTGGACTGTGGGGGGAACTGGAGCACCCGGAGGAAACCCACGCAGACATGGGGAGAACATGCAAACACCACACAGAAAGGCCCTCATCGGCTGCTGGGCTCGAACCCAGGACCTTCTTGCTGTGAGGTGACAGTGCTAACCACTACACCACCGTGCCACCCCCATTGTAATGAGATAATCAATGTTATTCTTTCACCTTCACCTGTCAGTGATCATAATTTTATGGTTGATTGATGTATGTTCTACAGCTACTACCATTTCAAAATAAACAAACAAACAAACAAACTGAAAAGGCCATGCCCACAAGTGACATGACACAAACTGATGCTTCAAGGTGGTTCTCTCAAGTTTGTCTCGTAAGTTGATTTTGGAGATTGATGTTTATTTGTAAAATATTATGTCAAAAACAGTACCTTCTTAAAATACTGACATGAACACTTGAAATTGTTACAATTTTTGAGACACTTATTTGGCTCAATGTTCATTTCTGTGTCATTTCTGTTTGTCATTGTTGCGATGCTTTTAGTCCAGTTCTTTGAGCTATTTTTGTTTGTTTTTTTCTAACCCTGCTGTACATGTATTATAGCTTGAATAATTTGAACCAAAGGCCAGGCATACACAAGGCCATTAAGCTGAACCTGAGCAGGGTAAAGCAACTGGAAAGAGTCAGCACGTTACTATCATTAACATTGCCTCCTGTACGTCTGACTTCAGCCTGAGTCCACTTTCCTCCTGGAGACAAAGAAAGAGGGATTATGTAAGATTTGAAGGGATTGGCACACGTGTAGCCTAGTTCCCCTGCTCTTTTTATCTCCTCCTTCACTCCAGTCTTTTTTTAACATAAAAATGCTGACAAGAACACAGTTCTAAGGCTTCACCCTGTGCCCTACTCTGAATACCCGACCTCTTGCCTCCTTCTACCATTATATCAACCTTTCCCATTCTTGGTATTCTGCTTGTCCGCCCAATCACCCTACTACTTTTTCTTCTTCTTCACAACCCCCCTCCTCCCTTTTCACTTTTGCTTTATATGCCTTCCTTGATGATGAAGTCTAGTTCTGACTGCATTGTAACCATCCTGACTCACTGGTCTGGTTTCAGATAATAAGTCCTTATGGCCTTTTTAGGAGAAGGTCTACAGAGTCTGGGGATTGAAGATATCGCAAAAGTCAAATGATGCAATCAGAGTGTCAAGATGTCTATAAACAGTACATCCAAACTAGCTCTCTAGTTGGTTAGAAACTGGACCCTGGGCTTTAAGTGTCTCTTGATTTCCAATGTTTGGGAATATTTTACTGGTGAAAGCATCTCTTCAGCCAGTCTTCATGCATTTCTTTACAGCCTATCAACAATCACTTAATACGCCAGCTACAAGACTCAGAAAAGTCAACAAATTAGCTAGTCATGATAGCATGCTTCCATGAAAATGACTGGATAGTAGAGGAAGGACAGATTTGGAAATTTGGTCCGAAATACATGATTAGACGGCCAACTCGCACCATGGATACATTTTGCAGTGGTGAGTTTTTTTTTTTTTTACATTTCGACAGTGTTTCCTATGTGGTTTTTTTGCTGTCAAATTTTTTAAGGAATAAATAAAGATAAAACTACTAAAAATCAATTTCTTCTTCTATTATTATTATTATTATTATTATTATTATTATTATTATTATTATTCAATTAATCATACAAATGGCTGTGGATCTGCTGTTACTATAGAATCCATTTCAATAAGTTTGGCAGTAAGTTTGTCATTATTTAATACCATTTAACACAATAGCGTGTGTTGTACATTACCAGTCAAAAGTTTGTACCCCCCTACTCTAATCATTCATCGGTTTTTCTGTACTTTGACAATTTTCTACATTGTAGAACAATACTGAAGATGTGAAAACTATGAAATATCATCTTGAACATTTCTGGAATTATGTGGTGAGCAAAAACATGTTAACCCCCCCCCCAAAAAAAAAAATCATATTTTAGATTCTTCAAAGTATCCAGTGTTTACCTTGATGACACTTTGCACACTATTGGGATTATCCATGAGGTAGTCACTTTTTCAATTAACAGGTATTATCCATCCATCCATTATCCATAACTGCTTATCCTGTGCAGGGTCACGGGCAAGCTGGAGCCTATCCCAGCTGACTATGGGCGAGAGGCAGGGTACACCCTGGACAAGTTGCCAGGTCATCACATGGCTGACACATAGAGACAAAAAAACATTCACATTCACACCTACTGTCAATTTAAAGCCACCAGTTAGCCTAACCTGCATGTCTTTGGACTGTGGGGGAAACCAGAGCACCCAGAGGAAACCCACACAGGCATGGGGAGAACATGCAAACACCACAGAAAAAGGCCCTCGTCGGCTGCTGAGCTTGAACCCAGAACCTTCTTGCTGTGAGGCGACAGTGCTAACCATTACACCACCACAATAAGTAAAGAGAAACAACATCCATCATTACTTTCATACATGAAGTGTTTTTTAATGAATAAGAATATAGAAAAAACATTGAATTACAAAGTGTGTCCAAACTTTAGTCTGGTATTGTATGTGTTAAAGGCGTTCATGTTTTGACCAGACTGTGTGATTCACGTGTGTTGAGCTGTTAGACCAGACCAGAGCGCACAGGCCTGCTATTTCAGCATAGAGCTGAATATTTGCTCAGTTCATATGGGTGGATGATGATAAAGTAGGCGAGCAGCTCCCTGAAGGCTTGTGTGAAGATGGAAAGAACAAAACAAAAAAAGAAAGAAAAGCATATATACTATTCAGAGCAAACTGGACCCCAAGTCCCAGTATTACTCACCCAGCTAATCATAGGAGAGTAAACTAGGAAGAAACACAAAAGACAAAGTGTACACAGCACAGATAAATTATTAACTGGATATTTTAGCCTTGCAGCAATGCAGGCAAACCTGCAGTATTTACATCACTGAACTAGCTTTCACATGTGCTTTGGCAAACTGAGTTCCGAGGTAAGAACATTTAAAGCTTTGCCTCTTTTTTTTTCTGTCTTGATGAATAAATAGTTTGACATACTCTTGGAATTCATCAGGCCAATAATCAGGCACACTGTGACTGACAAAGACTGACCCTGAAATACAACTTTAATTGCGAAAGAACACCCGGCACAATGATATCAGATAATTGAATCGGACACAATTGTGCTTTACATCTTCTTAAACCTGATCTGAAATCCGAAACTGCCACCCTGGAGCCATGCCATAAAGCAGCCATAAAGAAAAGGAGCGAGGGAGCACATTTCATTTTATCATCAGAGGATTAGAAGAGGTCCTGTTAGGAGAGACGTGCAAGATTAGCGATTATTGCTCATTTTTTTTCTAAGGCTCTCGAATGTCCAGTAACGAGTCGGAGTCTGCACTTCAGCCTCTGATCCAGGTTTCATTCGTTTGTGACTGAATTGAAATCATGTCCCATTGATTTAACAGATATGCAGCACGTGGAAATTTAATAAGTCATTGTTCAAGCTCATCAGCTGCTCGTCAGCTGGAAAGCCTTCGTCGAGCTCAGAAGGGTGCCGGCCGTCTCCGAGGCTCCATGGATAATGCATTTCCTGTCAAATCCGAGACATCTGAGTGACACCCAGAGATAGCTATTAGACCTCATTTCACTGCTGTGCATTCCTGCTTTAATATTGTGTGTGGCTAGGAGACACATGGTGCGAAAACAGATTTGTTTACGTGTGTGGGTTTGCTTCTCACAGCCGCCGGAGATATACAAAGCCCCTGTCGCTGCACTCTATCAGAACCGGAGATGAAAGTGCAGGATGACATTTGATGATGGACATGTCCTGGAATACACAAGCTTACTATCGTCACACCACCTTCCGCACACTATTGATCTTGACTCTGATTTGAAGGGAAACTTTTCATCAATATGATCTGAAAGTCAGAATGTGGTCAACTGATTTATCCAGTTGATAGATTTGATGTTAGGAGTTTATTATAATTGGTCATTAAGTAAGCAATAAATCATTATGTGATGTGCTGTTTGAGAAAAATAATAAGCCAAGCATGAAGCTAAATTACTCTTACGACCCCCCAAAATTATTATTTTCCTATAACTGTACAGTGCCTTGCAAAAGTATTCATCCCCCTTGGTGTTTGTCCTGTTTTGTCGCATTACAAGATGGAATTAAAATAGATTTTTGGAGGGTTAGCACCATTTGATTTACACAACATGCCTACCACTTTAAAGGTGCGAGTTGTTGTTTTATTGTGACACAAACAATGATTAAGATGAAAAAACAGAAATCTGGAGTGTGTATAGGTATTCACCCCCTTTGGTATGAAACCCCTAAATAAGCGCTGGTCCAACCAATTCACTTCATAAGTCACATAATTAGTTGATTAAGATCCACCTGTGTGCAATCAAAGTGTCACATGATGTTTGTATAAATCAACCTGTTCTGGAAGGACCCTGACTCTGCAACATTACTAAGCAAGCAACATGAAAACCAAGGAGCCTCCAAACAGGTCAGAGACAAAGTTGTGAAGAAGTATAGATCAGGGTTGGGTTATAAAAAATATCCCAAACTTTGAATGTCCCAGGGAGCACCATTAAATCCATTATAGCACAATGGAAAGAATAGGTCACCACTACAAACCTGACAAGAGAAGGCCCCGCCCACCAAAACTCACAGACCGGGCAAGGAGGGCATTAATCAGAGATGCAACACCAAAGATAACACTGAAGGAGCTGCAAAGATCCACAGCGGAGATGGGAGTATCTGTCCTTAGGACCACTTTAAGCCGTACACTCCACAGAGCGGGGCTTTATGGAAAAGTGGCTAGAAAAATAAGTCATTGCATTAGAAAACACTTTTGGGGTTTGCCCAACAGCATGTGGCAGATTCCCCAAACACATGGAAGAAGATTCTCTGGTCAGGTGAGACTAAACTTGATGTTTTTGGCCATCATGGGAAACACCATGTGTGGCGCAAACCCAACACCCTGAGAACACCATTCCTACAGTGAAGCATGGTGGTGGCACCATCATGCTGTGGGGATGTTTTTCATCTGCAGGGACAGGAAAGCTGGTCAGCACTGAAGGAAAGATGGATGGCACTAAATACAGGGCAATTCTGGAGGAAAACCTGTTGAGGCAGCCAGAGGGTTGAGACTGGGGCGAAGGTTCACGTTCCAGCAGGACAATGACCCTAAACATACTGCTAAAGCTACACTGGAGTGGCTTAAAGGGAAACATTTAAATGTCTTGAAGTGGCCTAGTCAAAGCCCAGACCTCAATCCAATTGGGAATCTGTGGCATAACTTGAAGATTGCTGTACACCAATGCAACCCATCTAACTTGAAGGAGTTGGAACAGTTTTGCCTTGAGGAATGGGCAAATATCCCAGAGACTTGCAGCTGTAATTGTAGCAAAAGGTAGCTCTACAAAGTATTGACTTTTTTTTTGGGAGTGAATACCTATGCACACTCCAGATTTCTGTTTTTTCATCTTAATTATTGTTTGAGTCACAATAAAAAAACTATTTTCACCTTTAAAGTGATAGGCATGTTGTGTAAATCAAATGGTGCTAACCACCCAAAAATCCCAGGGGCTAGATGTGCTAAGCTAATAGAGAGATACCCCAAGAGACTTGCAGCTGTAGTTGCAGCAAAAGGTGGCTCTACAAAGTATTGACAGGGGGTGAATACCTCTGCATACTCCAGATTTCTGTTTTTTTCATCTTAATTATTGTTTGTGTCACAATTTAAAAAAATGTGCACCTTTAAAGTGGTAGGCATGTTGTGTAAATCAAATGGTGCTAAAAAAATCTATTTTAATTCCAGTTTGTAATGTGACAAAACAGGACAAACACCAAGGGGGATGAATACTTTTGCAAGACACTGTACATCCTAAATCCAAAATCCTTCCCTTAGCAGTCTCTCTTGAAGTTATTAAGATGAAAAAAAAAATGCAGCTTGTCATATTACTGAGAAACCACTAATGACAAAACCTTCTGTCCTGAAGACTTTCCCATAGACCTCCAAAAGCCCATGTGAAAGTTTTAGCAGGTATAGCCGTTACAAAATCCTGACACTCGAGACTCCTTCCAAAAACAACAAACCAATAAACATCTTACCCAAAATGGCACGTTTTAAAATCTGTTTATGTGTCGAGTCCAAACATATGAAGACATATTTTATTAGCGCTACTGTAGGTTAAAAAAAATGGAGCTGAGGCAAGGGGTCATATTTTGAGAAAAAAAAATTAGATATTCTTTGAGATTATAAAGTCATGCATTTGTGAGGGGAAAACAATTCTAAGGAATAAAAATCAGAAATGCCAAGATTAAGGAGACCCCCCCATGACAGGCCATTTTTTTAAAGTAGTTGTCGTAGTATTGTGTAATGTATCAAATTAAAGAGTGTGAAGATCTGAATTGATAACTTGTTTAATTTTGTAAATATGTCTTAAAACAAAGTTATGAACATTTGAAAATCCAGTGTTTTATAAAATTTCCATTTCTGTCCATTGCCTCCGGTCACAAACCAACAATCGTTTTCTACTGGTTTAATTTTCCATTCATGAGAAAAAAAAAAAACCTCACACAGAAATTAATAGACTAAAAAGCCAAAAAGAAAGAGATTTTGAATTTTAAGTATCAGGGTAAGAGTTACAGATGAACAGAGGTGGAAAGAGTACTAAAATATTATACTCAAGTACAAGTACTGTTACTCTGATGAAATTTTACTTAAGTACAAGTAAAGTTACCAGACAAAAAATCTACTCAAGTAAAAGTAAAAAGTAGATCATTTAAAATGTACTTTGAGTAAAAGTAAAACGTTACTTTTAACAATGGGTGTTTTCTGCCTCCATTGTGTTGTGCAAAAATGAAAAAGAAGAGGAAACAAGGATATATGTACATCTCAACCCAGATGTTTTATTTAAAGGAAGTGTATCAAATTGAATGCTTAGGATAATGCTGCATTAAAATTGAGACAAACAAAAAAAGTCAATACACACAGTCATGTCATTTACATCGCCCTGACCACACACAAAGCATTGTACACGAAATATGAAAGTGAAATGTTGCACCGAAATCTCGTAGCTTGCCTGTGTGCACTGTGTGTTAGTGAACAATTCAATTCAAACATTATTTGTTTTGCTTAGTATTCCTTTCTGGCCTGTTGGATGTAGAATGGTAGGAGGACTGATCACGTCAGGTTGGCGAGCTAACTTGCTTGCATGATTAGCCAACCGAATAACAGACTAGTTACCGTTATGTTACAGTACCAACAGGTTGCTACTTCAACATTAGCAATGCCATCCACTATTTTTGGAATATAACCAGCCTATTGTCGGTTTTACTATGGAAAGAAAACATTATGATCAGGGGCGCAGATA
Source organism: Neoarius graeffei (assembly GCF_027579695.1). NCBI lineage: Eukaryota > Metazoa > Chordata > Actinopteri > Siluriformes > Ariidae > Neoarius > Neoarius graeffei. The sequence goes on from NC_083570.1 coordinate 19,518,404, forward strand.
CGTTTTTTGAACTGGGGGGGACAAAAAACTGGGGGGGACAAAGCTGCCAGCAAACCAACCCCAACCCCGATATGCCTGTCAAACTTGTTGTGGGTAACCATAGCAACCAAGCTCGAGCTCGAAACCTGTGCAGTCTGCGCAGCTCAACCAACCAAATATCAGTCTTTGTTTTGTTTTATGTGAGTTGTTGCAACTATGTATGTACTGCTGTGCACCTCAATAAACCGAATGGTAATTAGTCTTTTGATTTTTCCGTGAGGTTTGCCTTATGCAAAGAAAGACAGCATAGACGTTTTTTCCTCCCTATAAGTGGGGGGGGGTACCGAACGAGGTGAATTTAAATCTGGGTGGGACGAATTCCACCCGTCCCACCCTCTATCTGCGCCCGTGATTATGATGCCAATGACAATACTTACCTCAACATGCTTGTGCAGATTAGACGTCGAATTTTTGTATGCCGCAATGGTTGTCTTCTTGGGCACACAATCTGCATTGCATAATGAAACTGTCACCCCTTTTCTCTACGAAGCTGAAGTGATCACGTATGTAGGGCCAGGGGTGCACTTCATTACTGGAAGAAATTGCGTTTTCTGCAGGGTCGTCCACCACAGGTTCCTCGGTCTCCTCCATGTCCGCAGGGGCGCTTTATCAACACCCGTGGCCCAGGGGCTAGGCCCCTCATAGGCTACCTGTCAACCCTACCCTTACCGTTGGCCAGGAAAACACTCTTATTTTATTTGCAATACGTGTCAAGCATTTACAGTGTAAGCGCATAATTAGCCTAGAAGCCTACGATAGGTTACGTTTGGCTCAGCATAGCTGCGCAAGGCCCACGCTCACATCGCTCAACACATCCGACCACAGAGGGAGAGAAGAACGCGCGCATTATCATTACAGAGCCAGTTCTGATTATTACCACGGACAGGACAGTGATACTGTGTAACTTTCACGCAGGGGCATGGCCAGAGATAACCACACAAGCGCGCGTGCGCTAATGTAGACCTATGTGTTGTAAACATAAAACACACACACCTACAGACAAGTCCTTTTAAAAAATAAAATACATAAAAATAGCTCGGCGGCATGAAAACAAACATTCACTGCAAGACAAGGTGCCCTAGAATCACCATCAGTTTTTAAATATCTATATGGACTTTGTTGTCAGGATTGCACAGCATGAGATATCAAAACTGTACCCAGATACGGGCTTCAAGTTCAGATATTGCATTCCAAATGAGGTCTCCACAAGAGAAATGCGTACGAAAGCACGAGCATCAGGAGAGGGTTGCATAACAGAGATTCTATACGCAGATGATCAGGCCATACTCGCTGGATCCATCGAGGAGCTTCAGAATATTCTTCAGTTGTATGATAAGACCTACACCCGCTTTGGTTTACAAATATCATATGTCAAAACAGAAACAATGGCTTTTAACGTCAATGAGGATATCAAATGTAAACCAAGTATCATTTCCCTTGGCGGCACTAATATTAAAAACATCCGCACCTTTAAATATCTTGGTTATAATGTCAGCAACTGTGATGAATCCTCACAATTCCTGCATGCTAGGATAAGTGCTGCATTCATGAAATGGAATGAACTGAAACACGTTCTAACCGACCACCGAATACTACTAAAAACCCGTATAAAGTTCCTAGTGGCATGCGTTCGATCTCGTCTCCTGTACAGCACACAGGCATGGCAACTATCATCCAGTGAAATTCACAAAATTGAGGTAGTGTGGCACGGCTTCCTAAGGAAAATGATTAAAGGTGGATATAAATGAAAGAATGCCCCTGACCAAAAGAACACTACAAATGAAGATATAGACTGGAGCTACAAGATGTCCAATGCTGACCTCCGGAAACTGACAGGAACCCAGAATATAAAACTATCCTGCTACGTACAACAACTAAAATATATTGCTCACGTTTGCCGGATGGGCAATAACCAAGTGCAAAAGCAGCTCCTGTTTGACAAAAATGGTTACAAATGGACGAAATGGGAAAATCTGCTGGGCATAGACACCCAACAGATAAGACGTATGATGATGGACAAATCAAACTTTGAGCAACTGCTGCAACTGCTACAGCAGAAGCACCCCTAGAGAGTTTAATTTTTGACAGGGGAACATGATGATGATGATGAAGGTACTTGGCTCGGCGGCCACATGAAACATAAACACCATGGACAGCGGCCAAACTCATAACTCTACAGACCAAAATACACGAAACCAAGTCCTACTAGGGTCTATTTTACCGATCTATTTTCAAGCATCATGCAAGTCTTCCTTCTCCTTGAATAAGACCGTGCATTCAACTGCCTTTTTGACATGACTGCATCGAAATACCACTTGCAACAATATTTCACGCACTCCATCAAGAAAAAAGTTAAACATGATGAACACGGGCATACTGTTTTGAGCATACGATTTTTTAAAAAGAAACTAGCTACATCAAAGTCCTTCAATAAACCCATCCTTTAGCGCAAATGAGCTTAACCTAGTTCAAAGCATGACGCTAGCAGTAGCTGCATAAGGCAAAATCGTGTGGGCCTTTCGTCAACAACAAGCCACGGCGGGCAAACATTAATAATCAAGTGTCCTTACCTTAAAACATTGTCTTGACCACAGAACTTCTCAAGTATTTCACTTAAATCCACACAGGTTAACAACACACCCAACACAGCTAGCGAGAAATGTGGATCTGCGCTAGCTTTGTATTGCTATTCCCCTCAGTATGCTTACTCTGTCTGCTGCCCGAACTGTGAAAATTATAGGCTACAATCTTTTCATCAATTTCTTCAGTAGATGCCGTTTTAAACATTTTATTATCCCCATTGAAATATGCTATTATACTAACAGGATTATAACTCAAATCACACGACACGTATTCAAATCACAACTGATTTATTTTACTGTTGGACAGATCATAGCATATCTAGCCTAGCTGCACATAGCCTAGCTGCTGGTAGGCTGATAACTGATAAGTAGCTGATATTCTGAACAGATTGGTGATCCTTACCTTAAAAAAGTCTGTGACTTTAGGCAACGATTCTATCATTACCTGCATCTCTCTCTTTTTTTCCTTTTATGCGCCCCGCTAACATGTGAACACTTCATCTTTCAAAGTCTCTAAATTTGTGTCTCAGTAGTCTGCAGTCTTTGGCGTGCTTTCGTGTGTGACGTTACATTTTGTTACATTTTATTCTGGTACAGTTGTGGGTGTTCGTTTCACGAACCACATCCACCATGTCTCTTACAGCAGGCTACTGTGCGCTCATTTATTTCTAACCTTATTTCTATCCGTACATTAATGTAGGCCCACGATTCCAACAGTTTATTATTTTATTAATATTACAAGGCCCCTGATTGGCTGTGGCCCAGGGGTTTGAGCCCCCCGAAGCCCCCCCCCCAAAGCGCTGGTGCATGTCCGCCATTGTCTGTGTGAGACTCGCGCGTGTGACAACTGTCCTTCCTCTGATTCATTTCCAGAACGCATTTCCCCAGGGGCGTCAGAAGCATTTTTAATGTGGGGGGGACACACTGGCGGGGGGTCCTCTGCCAGAAAAATTTTAATTAATTTTCAACAATAAGTCCTCATTCAACTAGTCCATATATTCATCAGCCTGTTTTTAAACCCACCACTACGCCTAAGATAATGAGATGAATGTGACACAATTTATCACCAACAATGACTTTATGGGTGCATTTTACTTTTTATTTTGTGTTTTCTATTTAGTTTTAGATGTAACACAACATGCCACTGGGCCAAGCAATAGTGACACTCAACTGTATGTTTAAAAATAAGAATATTCATAATCTCACACAATGAACAGGCATGATATGGCATCATGCAAACTTCATAACACAAAATCACACTGTGTCAAGCAACGGTGACACATAAAAAATAACTTCACACAATGAACAGGTGCAATTTTGTTCACCACCAACAGTGACTTTAGTGGGTGCATTTTACTTTTTTCCGATTTAGCGATACTCATAACAAAAATGGCATGGCATCATGCAGTCTTCATAAGACAAAATTACACTGGGTCAAGCAACGACACATAAAAGAGAACTTCACACAATGAACAAGTGCAGTTTTGTCAACCTACATGCAATGGTGGTACTACAGTAACATTTACAGATTAGTATAACAAATAGATTTATAGATATAACTCCTTCTTATATTGGTGCCACCACAATTTCTACCACTTCATAACTTTTATCCCCCTTTCCTTCACAATCCACCTGGAATAACATCCATCTCTCTCCATCGCTTTCCTCTCTACTATTCCTTCCCCATACACTGATTTCCCATCTTACTTTCCAGAAAACTGCCAAAGACCAGACAAAACAAGGAATCAATAAATATCATCAGAGCAGACTTGACCTCATTCTTGGCATTACAGTAAGGCAGGCCTACTGGGTTTGAATGAAATGATAGCTAACGTTAAGCTAGCTGATACATCTAACATTGACTAGCCAGCTAACTGCACTAACATTTCCATTGGGACAAAAAACCCTGTCCTGTGGGGAAATTCTGACTGACTTTCCGCTTCTTTGTAAAGAATGTCCTTATGTCCATTGTGTCTGGGAGCAAATACTGCAAACAATTCATCATCAACCAAGAATACCCCATTAGGCTAAGCTTATTTCACTGTTTAGTTGAATATTAATTTAACGTGTCCTAGGGTTAATTTTGAGGGCAGATAACAAAAGAATAAGGTTTTCGCAAAAGCTAGACATTGTGAGGTTGCAATGGGGATGACGTCACCTCCTCCACTTTCCAGCAGCTGCACCAACATTTCTGTGCTCGCACTGAGATTCCCTTCACTCGCGCGTGGTGAGCTGTTGTAGGGACCGCCCGGAAAACCCAGAGTGGATTTTCAATGGTCTGTGTTTTCTCTTATCGATCAAGTGGAATGGATTCTTTCACGAAGCGATAGAAACGGCGCTGGGTGAACTCATATTTTATGTTAAATGGGGGGGGGGTGTCCAAACGAAGAATTATGAAATGTGAGGGGGACATGTCCTCTTCACATTCAATGGTGGCGACGCCCATGCATTTCCCCTTCTCCGTTTTAGCCTTTTTTTTATTTTTTATTTTTTATCTTTTTACTCAGTAACGGTTGTGATGTAAAATGTACCGAAGTACACTACTTAAAAGAAAACATACTTAAGTAAAAGTAAAAGTACACTTTTTAAAAATTACTTGAAAAAGTATAAGTACACAAAAAAGCTACTCAAGTACAGTAACGCGAGTAATGTAATTCGTTACTTTCCACCTCTGCAGATGAAGGCTTCTTCTTGTACATCGCAGTTATGTACCTGGAAGGTTTAAAGGTAGACTGCCTTTCAGATTTTTCAAGTGTAGGTCATTAAAAAATTTACCCTGACACCCAATTATTTTTGTTTAGTGGACCAAAAGCGACTGAATTCGAATCACAGACTTCCAATTTTATTAGGTTTTTTTAATATTATTATTATTATTTATTATTTTTTTTAAAATAGAACAATTAATGAATTTAGGGCCATGTGGCCCTAAATTCTCCCCTATTTTTTCCTGCTTCACCATGACCCAATTAAAGATACTACGTCACACATCACGTGGTGGGCTTTCCCCGTTTGCACAAGGCATTGTGGGATACAAATTTGAAACAGGATAGAACAATGAAGGACGTAAGTGTGGGAATGAAACATGAAAGACCAACTACAGTAACAGAAAGTGAGAAGAAAAGATGTTATGTTATATACAAAGGAAAGAAAACACAGGACTGAACTAATAAATATTGGCGGTCAGCAAGCACCTCGGTGTGATCAGCTGTTCGTTTAGTGACAGAATGATGGAACTGTGCACGGTCAAAGGTAAACCTGTAGATGGCAGTAATGCAACACTGTGTATGCCAGCTGCCATAAAACCCAAAAAAAGAAGAAGAAGCAGGTAAACCTGAGCATTGCATACACGGAGATCCTCTGTCTGCTTGACTGCACGAAGCGAGCAATTTCATGCACAGTATTTGCTCGGGAATCTCCTCAAATTAAATAACTTCCCAGCTACAGAATGGCCTGATATTTTTTGAGATTTTACAGAAATAAACATATATCACAATGACCAAATTTCAGAAGGAACTAAATTTCACCAATTTTATGAAATCGAAAGGTCGTCTAGCTTTAAAAATAATACATCAATAAAATTGGTCCATCCTTTGTGTTTAAACATCAAAGCCAGACTTTAGCAGGTATGTTCACTTTAAATTGTGAACACCGAGCATGACTAATGACGGTGGTGCTCGAATGCACTGTGTATAGGAGGGTCAAACTTTTGTTAATTCTCTTCAAAACAGTATTACTGATATTTATACACCTCATTTTTTCTCCATGAAAAAACATATTTGGAAAATCATTGATTTTTAGGAAGGATACAAAATTTTCCTCAGTGATCCGATCTTTCGCAGGCACTAGACAGCTAAGTGTTCAGTCGATTTTATTGAAAAAACAAGTCAATATGAGAGATTCGACCACTAGGTAGGAATCAGGAGTTTCAAGCTGACTGAACCAACAGTGAATGAGCTGGGAGCAACAACAAAACACACAAACCGGTGATGAATATCACTAAAAAACCCAAGATGGCGATGCCCGTGAGTTTGGTATATTGCATTACACAATATTAAAAAATGCTTAAAGTAAAAGCTCATCCCAACGCCGCACAAAATTAACAATTTATTCCATAAATATGTTATTTATTCTTGAATTGACACTAGTTTTATGTAAACACTTTTAAATGTCTTTGACACACTGTCAAAGCTACTCTTATGCTTCCCGGCTGCAGTGCATTCTGAGAAATGTAGTCGAAAATCTCTTCATGCTAAATCTTCTTTCACAATGCCAAATCAGAAAAAGTTGGGACAGTATGTTAAAATTGAAAATAAACCTGAAAACAATAATTTTGTAAATAGTCTTTGTAAATAGTATTGCAGTCAAAACTATACAACAGCAACATTATTTTATGTTTTACCTCATTATATTTTTTTCAAAATAAACACATTTCAAGGGCGGCATGGTGGTGTAGTGGTTAGTGCTGTCACCTCACAGCAAGAAGGTCCGGGTTTGAGCCCCGTAGCCGGTGAGGGTCTTTCTGTGTGGAGTTTGCATGTTCTACCTCCGTCTCCACGTGGGTTTCCTCTGGGTGCTCTGGTTTCCCCCACAGTCCAAAGACATGCAGGTTAGGTTAACTGGTGACTCTAAACTGACCGTGAGTGTGAATGGTTGTCTGTGTCTATGTGTCAGCCCTGTGATGACCTGGCAACTTGTCCAGGTTGTACCTTGCCTTTCACCCGTAGTCAGCTTGGATAGGCCCCAGCTTGCCTGTGACCCTGTAGAACAGGATAAAGCGGCTAGAGATAATGAAATGAGATGAACACGTTTCAGTTTTGATTCTTGCAATACATTTAAAAAAAGTTAAAGCATTTACTACTTTATAACATTTGTCATTCTTTCTCACGACACTTAAAAGATGTTTAGGGACTGAAGACAACAAGTGATGAAGCGTTTCAGGTGTTATTTTGCCCCATTCTTCCTGCAAACAGGTCTTAAGGTGTGCAACAGTATGAGGTCATCATCATCATATTTTTCATTTCAAAATTCTCCACACATTCTCTATTGGGGACAGAGGGGACACGCCTTCTTCTCCCACAGCTACGTCTTTGTAATGTGTGCAGAATGTGGTTTTGCATTGTCTTGTTGAAATATTCTTTGAAAAGATGTTGTCTTGAAGGCAGCATATGGTGCTCCAAAATCTGTGTACTTTTCTGCGTTAATGCTGCCATCACAGAAATGTAAGTTACCTTTGCCAAGGGCACTAACACAACCCCATACCATGACAGACCCTGGCTTTTGGACTTCTTCCTGGTAACAGTCTGGATGGTCCTTTTTTGTCTTTGATCTGGAGCACACGGCATCCACTTCTTACAAAAATGACCTGAAATACTGATTCATCTGACCACAATACATGTTTCCAAAGTTAACATAAGGTTTCCTTTTTGCACAGTAAAGTTTAAACTGGCATTTATGGATGTAACTCTGTATTGTAGCTTGACAAAGGTTTGCCAAAGTAATCCCAAGCCCATGTGGTTATATAGATGAATTTATATAGATGAATGATGGTGCTTGATGCAGTGCCATCTGAGGGATCAGAAATCAAGGGTGTTCAGATTAGGCTTGAGCCCTTGCCCTTTATGCACTAAAATTCCTCCAGATTCCTTGACTCGTTTAATGATATTATGCACAATAATGGGTGAAATATCCAAATCCCCTGCTGTCTTTCTTTGAGGAACATTGTTTTTAAACATTTCAATAACTTTCTCATGCATTTGTTGACAAACTAGAGATCCCCGGCCCATATTTGTTTCTCAAAGACTAGGCCTTTCCTGGATACTGATTTTGTACCAAATAATGATTACAATCACATGTTGACATTACATTGTTATTTAATTATTTTACCTCATTATTAGCTCTAAATTATCCCTTTCCCAACTTTTTTTTGGAATGTCTTACAGGCCGGAAACAGAGGAATAAATGCATATTAACAAATGAAATGAAGTTGACCAACAAAACATGAAATATCGTGAGTGAAGTCATTCTGTCTGCAATGAAACACAAGTTAAAGTAAATTTAGAAATCATTGCTTTCTTTTTTATTTGCATTTTACATACCGTCCCAACTTTTTCTGATTTGGGGTATATGTTGTATGATTGAGGAGGAAATACTACATTTCCTATAACTCTCCTCTCAGCCATGGTAATCCAACCTTGCACAGTGAAGCGAATAAAAGTGATTTTTTTTCCCAAGTTTCCAATTTTTCTCATAAATTTGTGACTTTTTTTTTAATCTCGGAGAATATCTAAGACTTTTCTCGTAAATGTACAACTTTAATCTCAGAAATTCTGATTTTTTTTGCCTCAGCTACATTTTTTTTCTTCTTCTTTTTTTAATCAACAAACAAGTGTGTAACAGTTTTATGCAGTTCTCTAATCAGCTGATCCCTTGACAGCAGCACAATGCATCAAATCATGCAGATATAAATCAAGAGCTTCAATTCATGTTCACTTCAAACATCAGAATGGGACAAATTGTGATCTCAAAGTGTGACTTTCACTGTGGCACGGGTTTTGGTGCCAGATGTTTGAGGTTTGAGTATTTCAGAAACTGCTGATCTCCTGGGATTTTCACACACAAGCAACAGTCTCTAGAGTTTACACAGAATGGTGCGAAAAACAAAAAACATTGAGTGAGCGACAGTTCTGTGGGTGGAAACAAATGCGTTCTTGATAAGAGAGGTCAGAGGAAAATGGCCAGATTAGTTCAAGCTACCAGGAAGGACACAGTAACTCATATAGTCACTCTTTACAACCGTGGTGAGCAGAAAAGCATCTCAGCATGCAACAGCAGAAGACCACATTGGGTTCCACTCCTGCCAGCCAAAAACAGGGATCTTAGAATCAAGAACAAGTTCCTATTAAAGTGGCCAGTGAGTGTATAAACTTGACCTACCATCAGCGCTGCTGTTATAGAACATTAATCGACACCTTTTGACCAATCAGTACTGAGGATTCCGCAGTACTATGATATAATATGATAATAATCCTAGAAGTAAAAATGTTAGACACAACTGTTGTGTGAACAGGATATTCATACTGAAATATATGCAGCTGAAATGAATTGTCTCGGTCTGAAATAATGTCTTCTTTCATAAAAAAAGTATAAAAAATAAATAAAAAAATACTGAATCAAATTTTGATCAAGAATGAAATCAAAACAGTTTATTAAGCGTAATCTTGGTCTTTTGCAGCCTTTCATATATATGAAGGAGAAGCGTGATTGCTTACATCATCGGCTTATTTTATTTTCCATTCTCCTAGTTCATTTTTCATGTTGTATAATCAGTTTTTTCTATCAGTTTCTGTTTTCTTTTCACTTACCATCAACACAAGTCTTGACAGATGTGTATTTTCAGGTATGTCTGGCCTCTCTGGTGTTCCTGCTGTGCAGAGGAAGAAAAGAAAAGAACAAAAATCACACGGGCAAAGGCTTGCGGTGTTGCTGCTCTTGCATTCTGATTTGCCATCTTTTCTCATCTTTCAGGTTCTGATAGCAATCTCTTTCTGTATTCATTCTTTTCTTCCCTTGTCAGCGCTCCTGAGGGAGTGAGGTGAAGGCTGTCAAAGAGTGCGTCCGGGTTTTGTCTCTTTTACCCACGTTGCATTGCAATAACAAACTCTTGTGTGTAAGACTTCTTCATATCAGCACATATCACGTCAAGATGAAAGGTGGCTATCACACAATTGTGGAGTGGAAAAGTCAAAGCACACTTGCTTCACGTAATATAAATCGCCTGCCGTTCACATCTGCAATAGGGTGCTACAATTCCAAGGATGACGAATGACGATACGGTTCTGTTAAAGCTGCAATTTGGTCAAAATGAAGGAAGGGCATGTTACATTTTAGGCCATTAAAAAGTGCAAGCTTGAAAGGATAGTCTGACATTTGTCCCACTGACATTTGCATCTGTAGCTCCTGATTTTTCCTGAATGACCCGCTTTATTTGGCTCTCTGTCATTGACTCAAAATGCTGTGAACGTGTTTGTACATTTATTCCGACAAATACCATGGTCGTACTTACCAGTCGCTAAAGGACGCCGGATCAAAAGGTGCTCCAGTGCCAACTCAAGGCCAATTAGACAGTCACACGCTTACTATTTCGCAACCAACAAAGCCTCCAAACCACCTGATCATTTTAATCCTGTGATTAAATCTGATATTTTAGAAGAAGAAGAAACCTTTATTTCCAAGCCTCTTCCATTTTTTGGATGGCTAATTGTCATATTTAGGTATCTCCCATACATATCCACTTCCTCAATTGCTACTAAACAAGTGTTACCAGGCAAAACAAACCTCGCCTGGCAGCACTTATTTTATACCTATATGTTGATAATGGTTATATTTATCAATCATCAGCTGTCAGGTTATTGTCCTATGAAAATCCATGACCTTGAGTTTGACATTTCAGAGTCATTCAAGGTCAAAGGTCATGGTGCCAAATGAAAGCACTTCCTATAAGTTGATAATGGTAAATATCTGTCTACCATCAACCGTTTTCAAGTTACAGCCGTCTGAAAATCTGTGACCTTGAGTTTGACCTTTCAGGGTCACTCAAGGTCAAAGATCATGGTGCCAAATGAAAGGCCATATGGAAGTTCCTATATGCTCATAATAGTAAACATTTGTCTATTAGGAACTGTTTTTGAATTATAATGGAAAATGTTATTTTGACTGAAAGGTTGACCTTTCTGGTGACCTTGATCTTCACCTTGATCTGATTACCCCCACAATTTTATCAGGTAATCTACGGACCATTGCCCACCTACCCTGAAAATTTGAAGTCAATTGGTGTAATCGTATAGATGCTAGATTGTTAACAGATAGACACACACAAACAAACAAACCACACTGAATACAATACCTCGCCCCACCTACTCCATCACAGGTGAGGTAAATATAAACCATGTTTTGGATGCTTCTACTTGAGAACAATCTGTCAAACTAATTTGCATAATCTAAATAGGACTAATCAACTAATAACCATACTGTGAATATTCATAACTTTCCCAACATAACTTTTGGATGTAAGTCCTTAGTGTGTATGTCCACTTCGCAAAATTGATTCATGCATTGCAGGATGTTCCTTAAGAACTTTCCTGGTATGAGTTGTCTAACTTTCAATTCCACACTTCCTTTCCACTATTGACTGGAAAGGAAATCATTCAAAACACTAATTAAAACAACCTCTATAATGCTAGCTCTAGCTACAAAAACAGTTTCTAGTTTATTGTAACATATTCAATAATATCATGTTTAGTTTTCTCGATGTAAAATTGTAAGATCCTAAATCATGCAGCATTAGATATTGGGAAAAACAAGTAAACATGCTACAAATAATGCAATCATTTGGGCTCACTGACAAAACTCCGTATCAGAAACTTGTCCCATGTACATCCATTTCCTTCGCTTATCCAAAGTCAGGTTATGGTGGCAGCAGGCTAAGCAGGGTATTCCAGGTGTCCCTCTCCCCAGCAACGCTTTCCAGTTCCTCCTGCAGGATCCCAAGGTGCTCCCAGGCCAGATGAGATATATAATCTCTCCAGCATGTTCTGGGTCTACCCCAAGGTCTCCTCCCAGTTTCACATGCCTGGAAAACCTCCAAAGGAAGACACCCAGGAGGCATCCTAATCAGATGCCCAAACCACCTCAGCTGACTCCTTTTGACATGAAGGAGCAGCGGCTCTACTCCAAGATCCCTCCAGATGTCTGAGCTCCTCACCCTATAGAGAAAGCTCATTTCAACCGCTTGTATCCGTGGTCTCATCCTTTCGGTTACTACCCAAGACTCATGACCATAGGTGAGGGTTGGAATGTAGATTGACTGGTAAATCAAAAGCTTTGCCTTCAGGCTCAGCTCCCTCTTCACCACAACAGTCCGGTACAACGCCCGCATTACTGCTGATGCTGCCTCAATTCACCTGTCCATCTCATGCTCCATTTTATCATCACTCGTGAACAAGACCCCAAGATACTTGAACTCCTTCACTTGGGGCAGCAACTCACTCTCAACCCGGAGGGAGCACTCCACTATTTTCCAGCAGAGAACCATGGCCTCAGACTTGGAGGTGCTGACTCTCATCCCAGCTGCTTCACTCTTGTCCCATGTATATTAATTTTCTCATAGATGGCAGATGGAGGAGATGCATACAATCTGAAAAATTGCCTCTGTTTGGTTGTTTATTCTCAGCATAACTCAAAAAGTTGTCAACAAATTTGGTGGACAGCTTTAGCATTATCCTAGGTTCAAATGATTTGACTTTGATCTTGATAATATGTGGCTTGGAGGATGCATGCACTCTACCAAGTTCCCTTCTAGTTGATCGCTGTGGTAAGAATTCAAGAAAGAGAAAGAGACTTCTGAAAGAGTAAACCTGCCACACTTAGTGTATTTGCCATCATACATCAAGTATTACGCCCATAAAAGGTGATTCATTTGTTTAAAACACAAAATAAAACAAAGAATGCACACTTAAGGATGTGTTGTGCTCATAACTCCAAATTGAAATAACTGCTGGCTTGAGAAGGAAGCTGTGGCCTAATGGTTAGAGCTGTAGCTTTGGGATCAAAAGGTTGCTGGTTTGATTCCCTGCACCAGCAGGAATGACTAAACTGTCCTTGAGTAAGGTACCTAACTGCTTTCCAGGCTACTCTGGGTATGTTGTATGTCACTCTGGATAAGAGCATCTGTTAAATGCCATTAATGTGTAACAATCATGAAAACAACTTTATCGTGCTCGTCATAATTTGTAGACGTACCTTTATTCTGATATGTCTCATCATTTCAAAGAAACTGTCCTCAAAATAGTTTCATTTTGTCTTTAAATGATGTGAACAAGCTTATATGCAAATTTTATACTTGCCCTTCGGTTGGACTAATTTGCACATGAAACTGCTGCTCTTGAAGGAATTGCTCATATTTTGGCTGCGAAATCAATGCATCTGCATAGACACCACCCCAAACTGTATTTTGCACTTTTTTAAGGTGAACACATGCTATTTAGCATTTTAGAAAGATGAAATTCTGCATAGACCCTGTTTACTAAATGCAGAGGATCTGGAATTTACATCTTGGGACTCGACAATTGTTGGTTTTCGAAAATGCAACTTAATTGAACATTCGCAAACATCAAATTACAAACATACAAATACATTCTAGTCCATCACGAAAGCACTGTCAGTATACAAATAAGGTGTCACACACGGTAATATGATTTGCTTCGATGGGATTTGTCTGCTCAAATTATCCCCCAAGATAGCTATCCATAGCCTCCATAAGCATGGATACACAATCTGACATTGCGATCAGAATGGGATAATCATCCTGCTCAGTGTTTTTATTGGATCCAGCTGGTGCCCATGCATCTTTTTCCTCATGTATGAATGATCTGACAGATGTGTGGGAATTAACGGATGAGCACAAATGTATTCAGTTCATACAAAACACTTAGCTGCCTCCCCAGCTTATAAAAGAACGTTCCCTTCATCACCAGCCATCATAATCAAAACAATATGGGCATAGAATAACAAACCCAAATCTGAATAATAATAAAGATAATTCGGGCTTGGTGCAGAATAGTTGGACTCAGGCCACTGCCTTTGAGATGGAGAGCAGGCCTGAAGCTGATAACATGCTCGGAAAGAGCAGAGGGAAAGCTGAATGTTCAGGAGGCCATTCATCCGGAAAGGTTCGGTAAGTTGGAGCTCAATGGCCCGAGCACACCTCTGAGGTCTACACAGAATGTTGCAGGACTTTTAGAGAAAAGCTTGATCTCGAAATCAGGGAGAACAGGTGTGGGGTGGAAATAGATGACACAAACAGGACTTGACACAGCAGGTAGAAATTGGTATGCTAACTACCTCCAGTTCAGCTCTCTGCCTCCATCTTCCAACCCCAGGGTTCCTATCCTGCCATCCCATGCAGGAAGATTGCCAGAATGAAGGTCCTGGTTTTGAATACTTATTCTATTTTTTCAGCTTATTTGTCCTGTCAAGCCATGAGATACAACGTTGAATGAAACCCATAATTTTGTCCAACCTAGATGCATGATATTCAAACTAAGGCAGTCAAGTGAAGCTGGGAATTTTAAAGTAAATTCCCCAAACCCAGCATCAGCATGCACTTCTGATCATGCATTTGGTTATGCTGAGACAGGATGCGTCATTGCCAGATATCTGTTTGTTCGCAGGTTGAGATTTTGACGTTTGTCAGCACAGCCTGATTGTTATTTCAGATGCAGTTCCAGCCGAGAGCATTTCAACACATCCAGTATCTGGATCCACTGAGAGCTCTGTTTGGAGGGTTGAGCCATGGGAAACTGATGCCTCATTCATTTTTCCCCTCCTTGTCTTTTGAGCACTTTGTTTCCTCAAGGCCTATCCAGGTGCTCATCCTCACGGGGGATTCAAGAAGACACCAATATCCGTCATCTTCACTCTAGTTAGCACGGAAAGAAAACACGGAGTACTTGGAATGACAAAGTATTCATGGCGCTTACCAGTAACAACGTTTGCATATTTTACTGTCATGCTAAACGATGCTGTGTTACGGTGATCGCTATTGATTTAATGATCTATAATTCACTGGGTCGATTCGTTTATTTTAAGCCATGCCTGAAGTCTGCAAAGAGGTCTAATATTGCCTGGGGGATGGACCCCTTTACCTCTTCCCTCAGGTCATTAACACACTCATTATTCTACTGTAGGACAGAATCATTAACCTTTACCTTGTCAGTTCCCTTGCACTCCACCTTGACTGTCCCCTGTCCCTGGACAGCTTGGTACTGTAATAATCATTTCTTTACTGATATCAATTCTCCCATGTTACCGATTTGCATTAAAACAATTACTTACGGGTCTCTGTAGATGCTCTTGTTATGAACCACTAACATGATTTGGTCAATGGATATTTCAGAAAAATACCGTAGGTACTGTCGAAGAACATTTTGGTTCTCCAAGGTATTAAGTGATGTAATTGTACCCTGAAAAGTAAAACCATGGTAATTATGATCTAATTTCGGACGTAAAACTACATTACGTTCCTCATGGATTTCTCACCAAAGGTTAAAAAGGTAGGATTGACAATTCCATGAACAATGTCCAATTACACAATGCCAATATTTTTTCAAGCTCCTTTTCTGTATTCAAATTAAAACCAAAAGTGGGTGTGGCCTAAACTGTTCCTAAACTGACAGTTCCTCAACCTCAGCTACATTACTCGAGTCCATAATTGATTTCAATGTAATGTTATGGAAATTTATGTGTATACAGAAGCAATTTTGATGCAGAAGCAGCACTGCATGATGTAATTACAGTTCACTTTTCATACAACACTGCAACTGTTTTGCCTCAACCAAGATTGTAACCTATGATAAATTTTACTGAAGCACTGTTTTTTTCCCCAAATACTATCAAACAAGTTGGCTACATTCCCAGTCATTACATTCTGATTAGGTGTGTAATAGTCATCCCTGGACAAATATTAAAGCCTGTAGTGTAGATTTACTGGACATAACTATGTCTCAGAATACATCTAGGTGCTTAACACGGGCTGGGTATTTATCTTTTGAGTTCTATATATATGCAAATGGAGTGGTAAAAAAAAAATCCACTGGATATCAGATTGAATCCTAAACGACATTGTGGGAAGTCAGACACTTTGAAGGAATTAACTACAAACTCGCGCAAGTCCCAATAGAAGATGGTGTTGTCTTTAACTATTGCAATCATTCAACGAGAAAGAGATGTTCGGAGCGTGATTCCATGCTGTGTTCATTTATGACTGTTTCAAAATTCATGAACTTTATTAAGCAACCTCCAGCAAGCATCTTTTTGAAGTTTTCAGACACCTGTCATCAACTAACAAGTCAAAATCAACAGTGTCAGTTTAACAGCTCAACCAGTCGATCATTAGGACTTAACACATATGATTTCTCTTTCTCGGTCTCCCTAGAAACTAAATGAGGATTGCTCTACTCTTCGACAGTGTCTATGTTTGATAGTAGATTGATCCTGACAGGTTCTTCTCTGACTACTTGATTATATTGGAATAGGGTGGATAAAAATGAGAAGCCGTTTGTTGGCCGGTGCAAAACATGCAAATGGAAAAGAAGATTCCTTTATAGTCATTTAAGTAGTTATTGACTTTATTGACTCTTGGGACCTTCAGTGGAGTGTGAAGGTTTTGCTTACATTACAGGTTAATCTAGGATTCCCAATCATTGTCTCTTTATTGTCCCTGGGTAAATTCCAGCCCTTAAAAAAGTCTGCAATGGGAGGGTACTGGCTCCTGAGTGGTGCAACAGGAGAGTGTTTGCCTAATGGTTGGGAGATTGTAACATTGAAGCCATTTGTGACTTGGGGATCCAAAAGAGCAAAACCTCAACAACCTCTTTTTGATAAAGATGGCATACTCTCAATCGTAGTAATTGCCTGAGAGCTCATGTATGTGGAAGAGGGTTGATAGCACTGACTGACTTTGTCTTACTCTGCACTGTGATGCAGTTTGTAAAGATGGAGCAGTTGGATTCATGGGCATGGGTCTTCACCCTCCCTGGTTGGCAGCTGTTGTATGATAGGGGAAAGTGAGGTGGTGGGTGGGAGAAAATGGTGGGAAAACAGACAAAAAATGTCTGTGATGCATTTTTCAAGAAGAAGGTTTCAGCTTTCAAACAAGAACAGGGTCATACAGATTTTGGTTCACTCCCTACACCAATCAATCTATTGCAGTAACACCAGCCAAATCATGGGTGCCTGAGAGCTCATGCATGTGGAAGAGGGTTGATAGCGCTTGCCTTTGACTGTCTTACTCTGCTCTCTGATATAGTTTGAAAAGATGGAGCAGTTGGATTCACGTAACTTCACCCTCAGGTCAGGCCATTCAACAAGGTTTTACATATAATGTCTGCAAAACATACAAAAAAGCCCAAATGTCAGAAAGTTACATCTTTACCTCTGACCTCTTAGAAAGTGCTGACACCTGAAAACTCCTTCCAAAAATGTGAAATAAACATCAACACCTTCTGATGAATCGATTCAAGAACTGAATCTGAAAAAAAAAGTGCTGTATTCAGCAAGGCATTACCTTAAATATTGAAATCTGAGTGCGAATAGAAGAAGAACTAGAAGAACATAACTGTTCAGCATAAAGAAGATTTGAGAAGTTCCTGTCTCAATGCTGACACTCCAGGACATGAAGAGCTTTATTTTAAGCTGAAAGATGCACTGCATTTGGGAAACAGTCTACAGGAAGTTATGACATCTTTCAGGAAAGGTATAAAAGAAACTGATTATGCTGATTGCCGCATGTCAGCATTTGTTTTAATTACACCAAACAGGTGTCGTGAAAAATCAAGTGGCACATAAAGGCATCTTCAGCCACATTTACAAACCAGCAAACATAAAGCAACAAATTTAGCTGGCTTTGCGTAATTATGCACTTATTCAAGGCTTCCGTATAATTATACGTGTTAATGCTTGCTGTGTGCTGTTACAGCTTGGCTCAGCACGCCTACAGGAACTGAGGGAACCAGGCCTTAACCAATGGCCATGATTATTAGTCGATGAGACACATGTATGAGTACACACACCATCAACAAGCCTGTACCCCTGCCCACTATACCCTCGGATTCCTGTTCTTGGTTGATGAGAGTGGATCGTGATGTGGGATTCTGCTTTTGTAGCTCATCCACCGCAAGTATTGCCATGCATTCAGAGATGCTTTTCTTCTCATCACATTTGTAAAGAGTGGTTATTTGAGTTACCATAGCCTTCCTGTCAATGTGATCCAGTCTGACCATCTTGGTTTTTGGGGAAGCCATGGCCTAAAGGTTAGAGAAGCAGCTTTGGGACCAAAAGGTCGCCGGTTCAATCTCTGGGCCAGCAGGAACGGCTGAAGTACCTTTGAACAAGGCACCTAATTCCCAACTGCCCCCTGATTATAGAGTCATAGAGTGTTTTACTAAACTGGGATGTATGGATGCTGTTCCCCCCCACTCTCACTTGCTCATTCAGGTTTGTTGACAGTGTAGCGGCTAGCTGCTTTATGTCCCATGGTGTCCTCATGTCTGTGTTACCTTCTGGCTCTCTCCTTTTAGTTATGCTGTCATAGTTAGTCTTGCCAGAGTTCCTGCTTGCATTCAGTGCAAAATGTATACTGTTCTTACTCTTTAGGTGACATTGGGCATACCTAACAACCTGTCCCCACCCCATCTCTTCCCTTTGTCTGTCTCTCTCTGAGTTACATGTCGATCCTGAGACACCAGTGATGCTGACCTCTTCTGCTCCTCTGATTCGCCTGATCCATCCTGATGCCCTACTTCTGGCTGGAGTCTCATCACGTCGCTCCTGTGGAGGACAGTCCCATATGAACATTCAAAAGTCGCAGTTGGAAGATGGTTCTGGACACTTAAAGTAATGCATCTATGGCTGAGGACTACAGTTGACTTGCTAACTTTATGATTGCAGTTGTCATGAACAGTTTATAACTTCAATAAAACAGACTTCGTGCTAAAACTATAATGATTTTCCTGGTTTCACAGTTATACTTCGTGACTATATAGGACAGAAGCAAGTTATTTATAATCACACTATCTGTTATCACCCAGATGAGAATGGGTTCCCTTTTGAGTCTGGTTCCTCTTGAGGTTTCTTCCTCATGTTGTCTGAGGGAGTATTTCCTTGCCACCATCTCCACAGGCTTGCTCATTGGGGATAAATTAGGGATAAAATTAGCTTATGTTTAAAGTCTTTAATTTTCTGTAAAGCTGCTTTGCGACCATGTGTGTTGTTAAAAGCGCAATACAAATAAAAGTGACTTGACTTGGTTGCTGCACTCGGACAGTTGCCCACTGCCCTGGGTATAGGTGCTCACATCACCAGATGGGTTAAATGCAGAGAAAGAATTTCACTGTGCTGTAATGTACATGTGATGAATCAAAGATTAAAATTTCCCAAATCAGACCTTTGACCTCTTTCATCAACAAGGTGCTGGCCAGATCTTTTTGTCCTGTTACACCATAGAGATTTACCAACATTTGCTTTTTTTCATCAAAATATGACACATTATACTTTTCCAAGGACATGGTGTGATTGGAAAATAATCAACTTAACCTCAAGTCATGTAAGAAATCCTGGTTGTTTATTAATTTCATTAAAAAAACATGCTCCCAAAGTGTTTTATTCTTTACACACTGCCTGGAAGATATATTAAAAATTAATGGCCAGCTTTGAGAGACAACATTTTAGCAGTTATTATCTTCTTTAACAGCACACCCCATTGTGTTTTATTCCATTTTTTTAGGTCTTTTAGATTGTCTCATTCATATTTGACTGCCTGCTTTGTGACAAGTGTTTGAAGCACTCCTAAGTACTTGCACTTCCACGATTGTGTTTAATTACATCTCTTTGGTCTTTCTACAACAACCATATTGATCCAGGTTCATTGATGCTGCAAACCATTTATGCAGCACTTGTATCACTGTTAGCTTGGATGACTGAAGTGTTTTTTTTCCCTCACTTGTGACTCACTCGGAATAAAAGTATCTGGCAAATGGATAAATAAACATGTGCAGTAAAATGAAACATTTTCTGTCTTTATAACTATTGTGGAAATAGTAATTTTGGTTTACACAAGTGTCAGATTCCTGCTCTTGGCTGAAAGGAGTGAAACCTGATGTGCTCTTCTGTTGTAGCCCATCTACCTCAAAGTTTGATGTGTTCTGAGATGCTTTTCTGCTCACCATGGTTGTAAAGAGTGATGATTTCAGTAACCATAGCCTTCCTGTCAGCGTGAACCAGTCTGGCCATTTTCCTTTGACCTCTATCATCAACACCAACAAAACCACCACTTGACTTCTTCCCGTAGACTCCTAAGTGGAGCCAAGGGCCACAACCACACCAGTCCAATGGACCTGGTTCTGTTTCCATGCCATTCCAGTTGCCTTTTCCTTGGTCTCGATTGTTCTTCTTTTTTCCGTGTTCTGATACTCAATGTGAACATTACCTGAAGTTCTTCATGTATATCTACATGATTTTATGCATTGTGCTCCTGCCACATGGTTGGTTGATTGGATAATTGCATTAATAAGCAGGTGAATGTTGAGTGTATACACCTGCCAGGTTGTTTCTCTAAAAATATTTTTATTGCAAATAAATGGCTCTTGAATATTAAAAAAGTAACAGCCTGGGTCAATAGGGAATTCATTGTTAAGGAGTAACAAGAACAGAATTGAGGGTCAGTCAGTAAAGTTCTGAGACAAATCAAGGTCAGGACTTTTGCATTCTGGCACCTCCACAGGGATCTGAGGTTTTCCCGTCTTGTCATTTCCACCCCCCAGCATTGAGCCATCGGGCCCCCAGATGAGCAGCTCAAGAGCCAGGTTTGTCCAGGTGCCAGGGCCATGCAGCAGGGCATGAAGGTCAAGCAGGAGTGTCTGAGCGGAGGTGGAAGTTCCCCTGAAGACAGATCCTGTCAAGATCCTTGCTAGCATCCTGCCAAGGGAGCTGACACATAGAGTACGTCAAGTGCCTGAGGCCTGCGAGATACCTCACTGGTACTTCTTATCATTCCGCAGTTGTACTATCTCTCCCCCCCTCTCTCTTTCCCCCTCTGTGTATCTTTATGTTTTTTTTTTTAAATTTCATTTCTTTTTGAAAATACATGTTTTTATGTCCTGGCTCTCTGAGAATAGAATAGAAAAATAGCAATAACATTTAACTTAATAATGAAATAAACAAGCCCGCTGCTCAGTGACTATAAGAAAAACTCGATTCCAACACAAACCCACTTTTTACATTCTCGCCAACACATCATATAATTTATTATTCCTCTGTCTCTCTCTCTCTTGCTCCCTTTTTCTTTCCCCTTGTCTAAGTTTTCTACTATTTGAAATTATCTTTTAAATGCTTTGCTGGGTTTTTTTTTTGCCTGGCAGTGGTAGCTTACTGTAAAAAAAACAAAGAAAAAGAAAAAAAAAACATTGCCTTTCTGCAAAAAGAAAAACTCATTTATGGCTGAAAGTTGAAGAAAAATAACATTTAACCCAATAATAAAACAATGGCCTGTAGTTAATGGAGTCGGTGATTATAGAGCAGGGTTGAACAAATAAATAGACATCCAATACCATCAGTTGATCCCGGGGGATGTTTAAATGCATATAAATGTTTGCGCATATGTAAGCTCATCTGTAACACAGTGGGAGACTCTTTGAGAGGGATATACACAGGGAGCTTGGATGGAAATGCAAAGTTTCTTCATTAGAGTTAATTAGAGAAACAGTCAGAATCGACAGTGTTGTTGGGCGACGAAAAAAAAAAACATTCCAAGCACAACCTGGTTTATGAGTACAGTATTTAGTTAGCTTGCACATAGATGTTACAGTATGTTTGTGCAAGAAAATAGGAAGTCAGAATGACAGCAGGAACATGACAAAACCATCAGAAAGGTCAACATTTTCCTCAGATGTGTTGGTAAATTACTAAGAAAAGGCAGCGTAAGATTAAAACAACATACTAATTACACTTAGCATTGAACACTAGTCCAAAATGCAGAATACCACAAGTGTGGGTTGTTAATATGGAATCTTCTAGTAAATATGATGAACACATCTCTGGCTAAAACTACAGAGCAACAAATTAACCTGAAAACCTGATCATTAGAAAATGGAAACCCATAGACATGGCTAAAGAACCATTTGCCTTTGCTGGTGCGGAGCAAAAATCAGCTGACCTAGTGGCTCAATTTATTAAATAATTCATAGTTCCTATATTTTATATATATTCGTCCAATTATTTAAACTTGAGAGACCACATTCCACCTTCTTCTCTTCTAATAAGGTGAAATTATTTATAATCAGGTGATCTGTTATCACCCAAATGAGGATGGGTTCCCTTTTGAGTCCGGTTCCTCTCAAGGTTTCTTCCTCATGATGTCTCAGGGAGTTTTTCCTTGCCACTCTCACCTTTAGGATAGATTTATAAATTTTTATGTTCAATATTTCTGTAAAGCTGCATTCTGACAATGTCTATTCTGAAAAGCATGAAACAAACTAGAAGGGCACTCGGTAGAATGCAAACCTCTGCCAAGCCACATATTACAGCATCAAAATCAAATTGCTTGAACATACTGTAGGATAATACTAAAGCAGTCAACCAAATTTCATCAGAATCCATTTGCTACTTTTTGAGTTATGTTGGGGAAAGATAAGAAAAAAATTATCCTGGATCCGTGTACATATCTGGATCCTGGATCCACATATTAATGGATTTGGATCCAAATCTAATCAATCATTCCTTGGCCCATGACGCACCTTTCCACCAAATTTATCCAAATCCGTTCACTACTTTTTTACTTACAACCCCGATTCCAAAAAAGTTGGGACAAAGTACAAATTGTAAATAAAAACGGAATGCAATGATTTGGAAGTTTCAAAATTCCATATTTTATTCAAAATAGAACATAGATGACATATTGAATGTTTAAACTGAGAAAATGTATAATTTAAAGAGAAAAATTAGGTGATTTTAAATTTCATAACAACAATACATCTCAAAAAAGTTGGGACAAGGCCATGTTTACCACTGTGAGACATCCCCTTTTCTCTTTACAACAGTCCGTAAACGCCTGGGGACTGAGGAGACAAGTTGCTCAAGTTTAGGGATAGGAATGTTAACCCATTCTTGTCTAATGTAGGATTCTAGTTGCTCAACTGTCTTAGGTCTTTTTTGTCGTATCTTCCGTTTTATGATGCGCCAAATGTGTTCTATGGGTGAAAGATCTGGACTGCAGGCTGGCCAGTTCAGTACCCGGACCCTTCTTCTATGCAGCCATGATGCTGTAATTGATGCAGTATGTGGTTTGGCATTGTCATGTTGGAAAATGCAAGGTCTTCCCTGAAAGAGATGTCGTCTGGATGGGAGCATATGTTGCTCTAGAACCTGGATATACCTTTCAGCATTGATGGTGTCTTTCCAGATGTGTAAGCTGCCCATGCCACACGCACTAATGCAACCCCATACCATCAGAGATGCAGGCTTCTGAACTGAGCGCTGATAACAACTTGGCTCGTCCTTCTCCTCTTTAGTCCGAATGACACGGCGTCCCTGATTTCCATAAAGAACTTCAAATTTTGATTCGTCTGACCACAGAACAGTTTTCCACTTTGCCACAGTCCATTTTAAATGAGCCTTGGCCCAGAGAAGACGTCTGCGCTTCTGGATCATGTTTAGATACGGCTTCTTCTTTGAACTATAGAGTTTTAGCTGGCAACGGCGGATGGCACGGTGAATTGTGTTCACAGATAATGTTCTCTGGAAATATTCCTGAGCCCATTTTGTGATTTCCAATACAAAAGCATGCCTGTATGTGATGCAGTGCCGTCTAAGGGCCCGAAGATCACGGGCACCCAGTATGGTTTTTTGGCCTTGACCCTTACGCACAGAGATTCTTCCAGATTCTCTGAATCTTTTGATGATATTATGCACTGTAGATGATATGTTCAAACTCTTTGCAATTTTACACTGTCAAACTCCTTTCTGATATTGCGCCACTATTTGTCGGTGCAGAATTAGGGGGATTGGTGATCCTCTTCTCATCTTTACTTCTGAGAGCCACTGCCACTCCAAGATGCTCTTTTTATACCCAGTCATGTTAATGACCTATTGCCAGTTGACCTAATGAGTTGCAATTTGGTCCTCCAGCTAGAGGTCTGCGCGGGTCGGATTTTTCAGTCCTGCTCCCGCTCGTGCCCGCATTGTGCAGTCCCGCTCCCGCCCGCAAAGAATTATGATTTTCAGTCCCGCTCCCGCCCACAAAGAATTATGATTTTCAGTCCCGCTCCCACCCGCGCCTGCCATATTTTGTCCCGCTCCCGCCCGCAAATCCCGCATGATGCAGACGTTCGCGTTATTTCTCAGGAAAGTTCTTGTCTTGACACAGCGTGATGGTGCCCCGCCCCCTACTTTGAGTGGATTTGAGCATAAATATCTACAGCTCACGTTCGTTATTATTTACCTTGTTTCTGAATTCGGAATGTTGAAATGGCAGCATGTAGACCTAATAATAATAATTACTTAAGTATGCTAATCATTTAAGTATGCGCTCTCCCGTGGTGCGTCTCCTATGAATAATTAGTGTGAAAGGAGAGATGGATCGCACTCTTGAACCGTGGCTCTTCGCTCTGAGGGGCAGGTCTAGCAAGAGAACCATGAGTGAAGTGATCTACTGCTTGAGTTAGTCTACAACTCTAATCAGAGAGACATGTTACACAGTGACGGTAGGCTTGACATGCTTGATTATAATATAAAGTACACTATTATATTAACTTTAAGTTGTTCGTTGATAAATATTGCATTGAATCAGATCTTTACTGTTTCAGCTCACTTAACACATTTTGTACTTTTACACTTTCTGCCTGTTGATGCGTCGCGCTGTCCAATCAGAGGCGGCCAAATTTGCATATTACAGGAAGGATTTCTGGGATAGCATTGAGTTTACAGTTCAGAGGGATCTGGCTTCTTTAGACGCTGTCTTCTTAAAATGTTTTTATTAATGCCAAATAAAATATCCAGCACAAATTATATATGATAAACATAAATTAATAATTTATAAATTTTATTTTAAACACGTTTTTAGTTAGCAGGACTGCAGCTTATCACCGCTCCCGCCCGCGCTCGCATATGTGCACTCCCGCTCCCGCCCGCATATGTGCACTCCCGGTCCCGCCCGCGCCCGCAATGAGCTTTCAAAATTTGTCCCGCGCCGCACTGCTTTGCGGCGAGTCCCGCGGGACTCCCACGGGAGTGCAGGGCTCTACCTCCAGCTGTTTCTTTTTTGTACCTTTAACTTTTCCAGCCTCTTATTGCCCCTGTCCCAACTTTTTTGAGATGTGTTGTCATGAAATTTCAAAATGTCTCACTTTTGACATTTGATATGTTGTCTATGTTCTATTGTGAATACAATATCAGTTTTTGAGATTTGTAAATTATTGCATTCCATTTTTATTTACAATTTGTACTTTGTCCTAACTTTTTTGGAATCTGGGTTGTAATTTGGACAGAAATATACTAGCACTAATTAGACTTAATCAAAAATATTCATTCAGTTGCCACAGAATTTATTTTGTTGTTCTACTTGATTTACAACTGACTAACTATAAATTATATATATATTTAGATGGTGCATTCCAATACTGCGCTCCTAAGCTATGATAGAGTATAACTATTTTAGTGTAGCACAGTACAGTGGCTCAGGTCAAAACTTAGTGCACTTCTTTGCTCACCTTGACTTCCCTAATGCATGGTGCAAATTTGTTGAAAATTGGAGATCATTAGATTTTTCTCAAAAAAAAAAAAAGTTTAAACAAACAAACAAACAAACCCACAATACACACAGGCTAAATCCAAACTTTTTTGGGGTGAAAAAAATGATGTTCTCCAATTTTCACCATATCCACATGGTGTTAGGGAGGCCAAGGCCAACTCAGGGGTGCACTTAGTTTTGTCCTATCATGCTCCAAGGCTGTGATGTAGCATAGTACAATACAATACAATACAGTAGAGTGGCTCAGATTTTAACTCTGGAGCATGTTCAGAGAAAACTAAATCACACCCCTGTGTTAGTTTTGACCTCCCTTATAAACAGTGTGAATTTGGTGAAAATCAGTAAACCTTAGATTTTCTGCTTAAAAAAAAAAACACCACTAAACCCTTAAATTTATTTTGGCCAAGAAAAAAAAAAAGTGTGTTCTCTTATTTTCACCAAGCATTACTGAGGTCAAGACTTACACAGGGTTGCACTTAGTTTTGTCTGTTCATGCTCCCACACTGTGATGTAGTATACACTATATTAGTACAGCACAGTACAGAAGTCTCACTCAGATCGCAGCTCCGTTACTCTTGACCCCTAATGCATAGTATGAATTTGCAGAAAATTTGCCAAAACACACCAGAGACTAAAACCGTTTTTGAGTGAAAAATCTGATGTTCTCCAATTTTTGCCCAATTTACACTGCCTTAGTGAAGTAAAGACAAACACAGGGGTGTGACAGGGTTCCTCCTATCATACTCCTGAGCTGAGATCTGAGCACTTCAGTGTATCTGAACTGTACACTGTGAAAGCTGAATTTATTACTAAAAATATTAGAAATTATTAATTTAAGGTAATAACTGTAGCCCTGTGATGACCTGGCGACTTGTCCAGGGTGTACCCCGCCTTTCGCCCGTAGTCAGCTGGGATAGGCTCCAGCTTGCCTGCGACCCTGTAGAAGGATAAAGCGGCTACAGATAATGAGAATGAGATGAGGTAATAACTGTATTAAACAGGGCACCAATGGATAAAAGATTCCCTGAATAAGATGACTTTTCTTGCATCACAAAGATAATTAAGAGTTATAATTTGCCCATCATCTGAAGGAAGGATATATTACTCGAGAAGAACGACACATAAAATATACAAAGTTTAATAATAATAATAATAATAATAATAATAATAATAATAATAACGAGAAAGGTGTGTGTCAATATAAAACACAATATGGCAACTGAAAATCATACAGTGAGTGTAGGGAACTGTTTGGAGCTTATATATAAGAGATTTGATCTACTGAACATACAATAGTATACTATGTAGATAAACTACCATGCCAACACTAGACTTGCAGTTACGTCTCCGATTTTCACAAACTTAACATTTTGCGTTAGGGAGATCAAGACTAACACAACGTTGTGTGTTTCATCCTATCATACGCCTAAGTTGTGATATAGTATTGTAAAAGTACAGTGGCTCAGCTCGAGAGCATGATAGAATTCAAGTCAGGTTACTTGTAAAGCGCTTTTAACAACAGATATTGTCGCAAAGCAGCTTTAGAGAAAAATAATGACTTTAAAACTTATGAACTAATTTTATCCCAAATAGAACCATGCCACATGCACAAATGCAACCCCATACCATCAGAGATGCAGGCTTCTGAACTGAGCGCTGATAACAACTCGGGTCGTCCTTCTCCTCTTTAGTCTGAATAACACGGCGTCCCTGATTTCCATAAAGAACTTCAAATTTTGATTCGTCTGACCACAGAACAGTTTTCCACTTTGCCACAGTCCATTTTAAATGAGTCTTGGTCCAGAGAAGACGTCTGCGCTTCTGGATCATGTTTAGATACGGCTTCTTCTTTGAACTATAGAGTTTTAGCTGGCAACAGCAGATGGCACAGTGAATTGTGTTCACAGATAATGTTCTCTGGAAATATTCCTAAGCCCATTTTGTGATTTCCAATACAGAAGCATGCCTGTATGTGATGCAGTGCCGTCTAAGGGCCCGAAGATCACGGGCACCCAGTATGGTTTTCCGGCCTTGACCCCTACGCACAGAGATTTTTCCAGATTCTCTGAATCTTTTGATGATATTATGCACTGTAGATGATGATATGTTCAAACTCTTTGCAATTTTACACTGTCAAACTCCTTTCTGATATTGCTCCACTATTTGTCAGCGCAGAATTAGGGGGATTGGTGATCCTCTTCCCATCTTTACTTCTGAGAGCCGCTGCCACTCCAAGATGCTCTTTTTATACCCAGTCATGTTAATGACCTATTGCCAATTGACCTAATGAGTTGCAATTTGGTCCTCCAGCTGTTCCTTTTTTGTACCTTTAACTTTTCCAGCCTCTTACTGCCCCTGTCCCAACTTTTTTGAGATGTGTTGCTGTCATGAAATTTCAAATGAGCCAATATTTGGCATGAAATTTCAAAATGTCTCACTTTCGACATCTGATGTTTTGTCTATGCTCTATTGTGAATACAATATCAGTTTTTGAGATTTGGAAATTATTGCATTCCGTTTGTATTTACAATTTGTACTTTGTCCCAACTTTTTTGTAATCGGGGTTGTACATTGGGAAAAGGCAGACAAAAAACAGAGGCGAAAACATAACCTCCTCCAACAAAGTTGGTGAAGGTAATAACATCAATTTGACTTGACTTGATGAATGAATCATGCTTCCAAACGTCACAAAGTTTTACCAAGGTTAAGGTTTTATATCATATAATTTACCTAGAGTAACCCAATTTGAAGTACAGTAATAAAACATTGGGAGTGTGCAGTTATAGGATAATAATCTATGATTGGGTGATGGAGTAATTAAGAGAACTCACTATATGAATTATTATACATTCAGGCCACTTTTTCCATGGAATAAAAACGTGTTGTGTTCCCTTCTCACGGGTTTATTGATAGCATGCAATATTGTTATCATATCGTTTATCCTCCATGTATTGCACCACTCTCCCCAATGGAGAATGAGTATGCAATATTGTTATAATATTGCATGTTGTCAAGACAACACGACTTCACACATCAGAGCTCATGCGAAGAGCCAATGACAAAACTTTTGTGTGCATGTGCAGCAGAATCATTTCTTTGTCTGCCGGGAAAGAGAGAAGACGAGGCTAATCCAGTGCTAGGATTAAGCACTAAATAAATAAACTGAAAACCGAATCTGAAGACGCGCTGAACACCCGAAAGGCTACCAAAACTTCATTATATATTCTTCATGAATATTTACAAGAGAAAAACATAGCAATGGACATCGAAAAACTGGAAAAGAGACACATCGGAGATGAAAAAACTTCCACGCTAGTGAGTGACTGTAACAATTTGTAAACAAACATGGCCACAAGGTTTGCTTCATTAAAGGTGGAAGATTTTGAGGTAATTTTGGCTGCCAGGTTGCTCTGTTGTGTATAGTTGTCGATGTTGAGTTTAAAAGTAACTAAGGAAAATTACACAGGGATAATAATAATAATAATAATAATATTCGGCTTGACTGTGCTAGCACTGGCCTTTGCTAACACGACACTGGCTGCAAGGTAACTGCACTGCCACACTAACAGCACCGAGTCACGGGTAAGCTAGCGTTGGCCTTTGAGAATGCTGATATGAAGAGAATCTGTATGTATTATAATAATAATAATAATAATAATAATAATAATAATAATAATAATAATAATAATATTGGCTGGCTTTTTTTCATGGTCTATCGGATATATCCCATTCAGCTACTTGTCTTCGACGCGTTCAATATCATGCTAGCTGAATGGAATATATCTGATATACCACTCAACGCCAGCCAATATTATTTAAATGTTGATGAAAATAAGTTGGCTTGAGTTGGCCTTGGGGAATATGCAGCATGTGGTATGATTGGTACTATATCATAACATAATGTAAGGGCCGACAAATAGCTGCGTCAATGTTCTGATCCAAAGATTTGATTGACATTCATTGACGCCATAGAAGAGGAGATGTGTGTAACTTTGTAAACCTTGGAAGCATGATTCCTTCGTCAAGTCAAATCAAGTCAAGCTGATATTATTACCATCGCCAACTGTGTGTAATAATTTACTTGTAAAAACTAAAGGTGGATTGCAATGAGTCATCATATCAACCTTACTCAAGGCTGCTCATTTAATCTATTATCATTTAGGACTATTTATTCTGAATCATAATCAGTCGAAAATATCGGAGAGTCTGCAGAGATAGGCACAAGCATTTCGAGTCAGAGAATAAGTTTCATATCAGTCACTCAGTTCAATAAAACAAACAAACAAACAAACAAACAAACAAACAAACAAACAAACAAACAAACAAACCCTGACCTTCTTGAACATTTCATTTTAACAAGGCAGTTCTCAGAAATGTTGAGAAACTTGTGTTTCTTTTATAGAAGAGCCAAATAGTATTTTCAACACCCCCTCCTGACACATACTTATACAGCAGAAAAGAGAGACTAAAATACTTGGCAGTGCCATTTGAAATGTTTTGTGCTGATTAAGTGTTGGCTTATTGAGTGGTTATGTGGTGAGCAAGGTCACTTTCGAGAGCTCGCTTCATACAGACGCTATTCAGACACAGCCGTCTGTAAAGACAGACTGAAGAGATGTGTTTGAATTCATATCGCCATTTTTGACATCAATCAGCGTGGCTTTTATTTAGAAAAAAACCCCCACAATTTTTCCTCAACTTAAGCAAATTCAGAGGTTGAGTAATTGAGTTAGCAAAGCATGCTAATTAATTGATTAATTAATTAATTAATTTCCAAATACAGCAGGTCCTGGTGTTTTTTTTCCCCTCCCATCTTACAAAAAAAAAATAATAATAAACCAATAACAATCAGAATCAAGAATGCAATAGTGATTTGATATTTAAATAGATAGAACATTTTTAATTAATTAATTAATTAATTAATTAATTAATTAATTAATTAATACATGGAAAATCTCTTGATTTTTCCATCTATCTATCTATCTATCTATCTATCTATCTATCTATCTATCTATCTATCTATAAATAAATAAATAAATAAAGGAAAATCTCTTGAAAAAATACCAGCCATTTGAAGGATTGGACTGACATAATTTTGATTTAAAATAATAATTAGAAAAAAGTTTATTAGAGAATTGTAAATAGGTTGTTTTGGCTGACTGGGGTTAAGTAAGGTAGAGGGAAGATTGTTTAATGAATCATTTGAGTGGAGAGAGAGAGAGAGAGAGAGAGAGAGAGAGAGAGAGGAGGGAGGAGAGAGGGGGATGTCGGGGTTGGACCTGGGTGGTAGACTAAGGAGTGTCCCGCGACTTAAGCTGATTACACTGATTATGCATCAGCTTAAGACAGAAGGAGGACAAGACGAGCACCAGGGTTTGACCTCTGCAGGATCCTCCAGCTCCACCATTGTCCTCCAAACTCTGAAACCGTGAGGAGCATGTTTGAGCAAGAGCTCATGGGCTCAGGCAGACGCTTGGAGAACACTTGATCACTTATTAAAAAAAAAAAAAAACTAAATGAGGAGGCTGAGAAAAAAGGAAAGGAAAGCAGGCTTCTTCTTGGGTTCTCTTAATTATAAAAGGCAATAAGCCTGCAGATGTTTCCTCAGCCATTTTTGTTCCCATGGAACTTTCACACATTCTACTGAAGCTACAATAATAAAATTTTAATAGGACAAGTGAAAATAAAACTCAGTGTAATTTGCAAAATTAATTATATAAAAACAAAACAAAACACAAAATTCCTGTCAAACCTGTAAATTCACTCTTGTGCCATGACTTGCCCACAGAAGTCAGATAACTAGTTAAATGGAGTTGGACATGATGTCAGTATAAATACATCTATTCATGGAATACCCTAGAATTTGATCTTGAAAACACCAAGGTGCAATCAAAAACACCAAGGTGCAATCAAAAGTTCTAGGAAACAATCAATAAGAATCAGCAAAATATTCCCCATCTCTGAACACCCCATCAAGGCAGAAATAATGTAAAAGTGGAAAGCGTATGGCAGAGAGTGAATCTGTCCGCTAAAAGTCAAGAAGGGATTCTTCAGAGATGCAATGAAGAAGCCAAGAGTAATGCTCGACATGATACTACCACCACCATGCTTCACTGTAAGGATTTCAGATCCAGGGTGGAAAAAAAAAATGCCGAAAATGTCAGCAATAATTCCAGATCACATGAAAATTAGAACCACTCAAAACCAAACAGTCCCCAGAGCATAATTAGTCAAATTAACAAGTTCCAACAATCCATCCATCCATTATTCATAACCGCTTATCCTGTGCAGGGTCACAGGCAAGCTGGAGCCTATCCCAATTGACTATGGGCAAGGGGTGGGGTACACCCTGAACACATCGCCAGATCATCACAGGGCTGACACATCAAGACAAACAACCATTCACACTCACGGTAAATTTAGAGCCACCAATTAGCCTAACCTGCATGTCTTTGGATTGTGGGGGAAACCGGAGCACCCGGAGGGAACCCACACAGACATGGGGAGAACATGCAAACTCCACACAGAAAGGCCCCCGTCGGCCACTGGGCTTGAACCCAGAATCTTCTTGCTGTGAGGCAACAGTGCTAACCACTACACCACCGTGCCACCAGTTCCAACAATCTTTCTCTTATAATACACATTCCAGGCAAAAAGATGAGCTTATACTCCCAGTTGCAATACAACCTTAAAATCAATGGAGGTATATGCTGATGCTTTTGAACATTCCCTGGAGCACCTACAAATCCATTATTAAACTAGAAGGGCACTCGGTAAAATTTACACGCTCGTGAATAACTCCAGCAAACCACATATTCAGATTTACCACAAAATCTAATCAATTGTTCTTTGGCCCATGGCTCATCTTTCCACCAAATTTCATCCAAATCCATTCACTACTTATTTAGTTATGCTGGTAAAGTCAAACAAATGGAAGGGAAAAGCATAACCTCCACTAAAAAAAAGTTGGCAGAGGTAAAAATGGAAAGAATATAGCATGACTGTGACTCTGCCTAGAGGAGTCCAACCACCTCCTCTACAAGGTAAGCAGGGGGATTAAGCAGAGAAAGAATGAAGAGGCCAAGGGTAATCCTTGACATGATGCTACCACTACCATGCTTTACTTTGAAGAGTTCAGTCCATTTCAATTTCAGGTTGTAACACTTCACAATCTGGACAAATAATTATGCAAGCTACTGTCAACAAAAAGAAAAAGATAGTAAGGAAATAATCATTCATCAACAGGACATACTGAAAGTCATCCAATTAACCAATAATAACAATCTTTATATTTTAATTCATAGCTTATCGGAGGGCGGCACGGTGGTGTAGTGGTTAGCGCTGTCGCCTCACAGCAAGAAGGTCCTGGGTTCGAACCCCGGGTCCGGCGAGGGCCTTTCTGTGTGGAGTTTGCATGTTCTCCCCGTGTCAGCATGGGTTTCCTCCGGGTGCTCCGGTTTCCCCCACAGTCCAAAGACATGCAGGTTAGGTTAACTGGTGACTCTAAATTGACCGTAGGTGTGAATGTGAGTGTGAATGGTTGTCTGTGTCTATGTGTCAGCCCTGTGATGACCTGGCGACTTGTCCAGGGTGTACCCCGCCTTTCGCCCGTAGTCAGCTGGGATAGGCTCCAGCTTGCCTGCGACCCTGTAGAAGGATAAAGCGGCTACAGATAATGAGATGAGATGAGATGAGCTTATCGGAAAGGTGTAGTCCATTGATCCATAACTGCTTATCCTGTCTAGGGTTGCAAGCAAGCTGGAGCCTCTTCCAGCTGATTATGGGCGAGAGGTGGGGTACACCCTAGACAAGTAGCCAAATCATCACAAGGCCAACACACAGAGACAAACAACCATTCACACTCTCATTCACACCTATGGTCAATTTAGAGCCACCAATTCGCCTAACCTGCATGTCTTTGGACATGCAAACTCCACACAGAAAGGCCCCCATCAGCCGCTGGGCTTGAACCCAGAACCTTCTTACTGTGAGCTGACAGTGCTAACCACTACACCACCATGCTGCCCGGAAAGGTGTAGTACAACCTCAAAATAAGTCCATATGAAAGTTGATATATACTGCTGCCATCGAAAAAAATATGGATCATTCCATGGAACACCATTAAATCCATTGTTGAAAATTCAGTGACTGGGTAAAGGGGGGTTAGTCCGAGAAACAAGCAAGCAAGGTAACGCTTAAGATGATGCTATCACTACCATGCCTCACTGCAGGGATTTCAAGTCCCGGTCCAAGGTGGGTGAATAATTCTGCAAGCCACTGCATATTATTCCAGATGGTATAAATATGCAAACCTAGAAAGATGATCCAGTAGCTGAGGTGTAGTATCTTCTTCATTTTTTGATGTGAAGATAGATGTATTCCATGCAAGTATCTGAATAATGATTTATACCAACAAGGTTTTAATTCATTTTGGAGTGGACTTGTGTAATTAACCAAATACAGCCACAACATCCACAACTAGCTCAAACTATTGTATCACATCAAAGCATTCCAGCATTCTGTGAGATGTGCGCTGGTATTTAAGTGTATGGTGTTTAACAGGAACATCCCCGAGCACAGCTCAAGGACTGCCAGCGCAGATCCAAGCTCCAGTCCTGCTGCTTGGCATCTGATGAAAAGTGGGCCTCGCTTAATTAAAACGCGCACAAGCTGAGCAAGCTTCATAATTTATCCATAACAGCGGATTGTAAATAATGATCCCGCTCTAAAGAGACACAAGCGTGAAATATTCATGCTCGACTGATTTAGTGCTGCTTGTGTCCTTTTACGAAGTCCCAATGGTGTAGTGCTAAACTCGAGCCGAACCCGATGCACTCCTCTTGAGTGGAAATTAGCCGAATGACAGCAGGGTTGTTGATGTGTTTGTTTGTTGGCCAGGTCCGAACTTCCACTTAGGGTTCAACTGCAAAGACGACACCAATGACGTCAAAATAGTGAGTGAATTTTGGCTTGAAGGTATATTTTGCTGTACTTTTTTTGATGAATGACACATACTACCGTTCAAAAGTTTGGGGTCACCCAGACAATTTTGTGTTTTCCATGAAAAGTCACACTTTTATTTCCCACCATAAGTTGTAAAATGAATAGAAAATATAGTCAAGACATTTTTCTGGCCATTTTGAGCATTTAATCGACCCCACAAATGTGATGCTCCAGAAACTCAATCTGCTCAAAGGAAGGTCAGTTTTATAGCTTTTCTAAAGAGCTCAACTGTTTTCAGCTGTGCTAACATGATTGTACAAGGGTTTTCTAATCATCCATTAGCCTTCTGAGGCAATGAGCAAACACATTGTACCATTAGAACACTGGAGTGATAGTTGCTGGAAATGGGCCTCTATACACCTATGGAGATATTGCACCAAAAACCAGACATTTGCAGCTAGAATAGTCATTTACCACATTAGCAATGTATAGAGTGGATTTCTGATTAGTTTAAAGTGATCTTCATTGAAAAGAACAGTGCTTTTCTTTCAAAAATAAGGACATTTCAAAGTGACCCCAAACTTTTGAACGGTAGTGTACTTTTTATCTGTTTCTAGTTACATTTCATGTTGTGTAAGAGCAATGTCCATGAAAAAAGTTAGTTTCTGTTGTCTTTGTTATTTTGTCGCTGGAAAAGCTTCCAGTCATGCAGATGTATGACAAATCTACTGTGTTCACTAATTAGCATGCTGGAGTGCATAAAAAAAAAAAAAGGTTTGGCACAATGCAATCCCTTCCCCGTGCCTCTGTGACGCCTTTTTAACTTTCGGCAGCCTTCAAAAGAATGAGGCTAAGGGGGAAAAAATCGGCTAGGAGAAACCAACCATCACATTTTTTGTGTGGTCTGTGCAGCACACTTCTTAGCGTGTGTTTAAGACAAGTTCGCTTAAGGTTAAGGGAAAAGAGAAAAGCAGAATGAGGAGCGAGCTGGCAACCAATTTGAATGTCACCATCAGCAAGTTAGCTTTTTGTACTCGTCTGTGTGTGTGTGTGTGTGTGTGTGTGCTTTTTTTTCGTTGTGACTGTGATTGCACGTCACCGTGTGACTGCGTAATTGCTGCTTTAAGTGTCAGCATTGTGCAATTCGAGGCTTGTCAGTGATTACGAGTGCGAGTGTATCTTTGTGTGATTGCAAAAGCGTAACTTTGTGTGGTTCTCGGTGGGAGGTGAAGGCTCGAGGTGCTCGTTTGTTAGTGTAAGGCATCTGTTCTGGATATCAGAGGAAAGAAAAAAACGAAGCCTCTGGCACAGAACGCTCCCCCCCCCATACACACACAAACACAAACACGCATACACCAATCATGAAGCTGTAGAAGATCTCCAGAATGTTTTTCCATCACAGGAAAGTCTTTACAGAAGTTCCACAACAATAAAAAATCCTCCTCCTCCTAAACCTCATGCCAGCATAGTCTTGAACCCACCAGTGCCACTGAACTCCACCATCTCTCATGGTCTTGGTTGAATGCCAGGACATCATCCAGTCTCAAATTAATCTGCTGGAGGTCTTGACAAACGACATCATTCCAATGGATGTGTGGCCGGCCATGAGGGCATCTCCATCCCACCGTTGGCAGATCAAACTCGTAAATGGCTCTTGTGGGGTGGTTATCTGTGCAGTGCAGGATGTGTCCGAGCCAATGAACACAGCGCTGTGCAACGGTGCAGAGGATATTTGGTTGGTTAATCCTCTGGTGGAGCTCCATGTTGGAGACATGGTTGTACCAATGCACCCCCTCAATAATCCTGAGGGCATGGGTCTTGAAGCTGAGAACATGGGTGGCCAAGGTCTTGTGGAGAGGCCAGGTCTCTGTGCCGTAGAGCAGCACAGACAAAATCGCAGCACTGTAGACACATAGCTTGGTG
Organism: Neoarius graeffei; assembly: GCF_027579695.1. Taxonomy (NCBI): domain Eukaryota; kingdom Metazoa; phylum Chordata; class Actinopteri; order Siluriformes; family Ariidae; genus Neoarius; species Neoarius graeffei. The sequence continues at coordinate 19,555,247 of NC_083570.1, forward strand.
TGTTGGGAGATGTCACGTTGTCTCCAGAGTGGTCTCTAAAGGCTTCTCATGATGCTCCGTCCACGTCGCCGATTGACCTTTGTGAGGAGGTCGCCATTGTTGGCAACTTCTGATTCCAGGTAAACAAATGACGTGATGAACGCAACGTGATCGGTGCCATTGACAATGGGTGGTGGGTCAGGACCGTCACCTATATGCATCAGCTTGGTCTTGGACCAGTTGACACATAGCCCAAGCCTGGATGCCTCCTCACTGTAAGCATGAAGTGCTCCCGTCAATTCATACAACATAAAATGTAACAATAAATTGATAAAAAATGTACAGCATATATGTCTGTGAAGATTCTCAGTCATCCAGGTCATTGTAAATCACATACTTGCTTGAAATCCTTGAAGAGGTTTCACCTCTCATCCGAAAGGCTTCTTCAGTTCTGTTTGACTAGTGGGGAGTTTCAGGTATTTATCCTCTAGTGGACCAAAAGTAACCCTAAGGCTATGTTTACATTAGACCATATCTGTCTCGTTTTCTTCGCGGATGCACTGTCCGTTTACATTAAACCGCCTGGAAACGCTGGGAAACGGGAATCCGCCAGCGTCCACGTATTCAATCCAGATCGTGTCAGCTCCGGTGCTGTGTAAACATTCAGAATACGCGGATACGCTGTGCTGAGCTCTAGCTGGCGTCTCATTGGACAACGTCACTGTGACATCCACCTTCCTGATTCGCTGGTGTTGGTCATGTGACGCGACTGCTGAAAAACGGCGCAGACTTCCGCCTTGTATCACCTTTCATTAAAGAGTATAAAAGTATGAAAATACTGCAAATACTGATGCAAATACTGCCCACTGTGTAGTTATGATTGTCTTTAGGCTTGCCATCCTTCCACTTGCAAGTGGTAAGTGATATGCGCTGGGATCACACACACAGCGGCTCAGTCCCAAATCACAGCTTGTTCACTTCACTCGCGTGCTCTGTGAGCTGCGCAAGGCCGGAGTGCGCACCCTCCAGAGGGCACTCGCTGTTCAGGGCGGAGTGATTTGGAGTGCAGGATGCCTCCGGAGCCGAGTGTATCCGTGTATTGGTGTTGCTGTGTGCACGCAAATCGTGTATTGGTGTTGCTGTGTGCACACTAATCGTTTTAAAAACGTTAATCTGATGATCCGCTGATACAGTCTAATGTAAACATGGGCTAAGGAGAGTTGTTGAGGTCACATGGGTCGTTGACCCTCTCAGTCACCCTGTAGGTTGTTCAGGTCACTGGAGGCGAGGTGTGAACATTGTTAGCAGCCTAGAGGGTCATTAAGGTGATATATGAGTCATTGGCTCTCTCTGCCATCATGTGAGTCATTGAAGTCAGCTGAGTCTTGGTGTGGATGTGTATTCAGTTTTCTGGGAAGTCTGCCAAGGGCTGCAAGACTGAAAATCCAGTTGCCTTCTTTAGCACCTACAGTGTACAGCATATACCTTCCCCCCCCCAGCAATTTCACACCCTGAATACCAATAAAACATTATATTCCAAATATCCAATCTTTAATTGAATTTAAAATTCTCACAATTCTGCAGAACAAAGTCAGACCTGGCAACATTGCTGCTCCTAAGAAGCACAGGTTTTATAAACCATCTCTGCACCTATCCATCAATGCTTTGATGGATAGGTGCTTTGGGCCACATTTGCATACTGGATCATGAGTGGCTCTTATTTTTTGTGATGCAATAACACATCTCTGTTCCATGTTGAATACTTCCATGTTGAATACTTACTTCCAGGGAGATTTTTCTATCCCTCGTTTGCTGTAGTGCCAGTTTGCACACTTTGACCAATAGACATGAGTTCAGTGAGTTCCCTCAAAAGAATTTCATCATCAAAATGAAACTTTAATGTCTTACTTAATTCCCAGACACATCAAAATGACCTGGATGATGTAAAGCTTTGTAAAATAAAAAAAATAAAAAAGAATCCATTGGGGAAAAAAAGAGAAACATAAGAAACAAAACACATTGATGTGTTTGAGCTTCCATGTCAGCAGAGAGAAACGAAAGGTCTAGCTTGATTCCGTTTACGTTCAGAAGACAAGCAAATATAAAACCTCACCAGGTCTTCATTTAGGAATGTGGCTCAATAAGACAATAAGGATATGCTGTGAAGGAAATCGAAGTGGGCCTGGGAATCTGTTTTATAATCATCCTTCATGTTTCTTTCATATTCAAAGTGTTATGAACGGGTCACCATTACACAACTGCTCAGGAACACCGTTTTCCCAAAAGATATTCCCAAAGTTTGGGGTCGAAAGCACACGATCCAAAATCTTCTATAGATATTGAACTGGGAAAGCCTTAGCATCAGATTGACATCATTTTCAGCCTAATTAAAGCGTTCTGTTAGCCTTTGTGACCTGTGGATGGGGGCCGAGTCATCCTGGAAGAGCTCAGGAAAGAAGTAGTTCATTATAGGAACGATGCCAGTATATACAGTCCTGTGCAAAAGTCTTAGGCACATGTAAAGAAATGTTGTCCAGCAAAAATTGCTGAAAAATAATTAAATTAAATGTTTCGACATTTAAAAAAATACTATAAACAGCAATGCGCCATAATAAATGAAACAAAGTCAATATTTGTTGTGAGACAACCCTTTGCTTTAAAAAAAAAAGTAGTCTCAGGTACAATAAGTGCAGTTTTATAAGGAAATGAGCTGGAGGTTTGACTGCCCTTAGCAAAAAGAAGTTTATTCAAGTGTACTATGAGTATACTTATTTTTTACTAAAACTGAGGAAGTATACTTGAAGTTGACTTTTTATAAACTATATTTTATATACTTAAGAATAGTATAGTGAAGTATACTTGGCTTATACTGAAAAGTATAAACAAAAGTCTAAGACTAAGTACATTAATACTAAGACTTACACTTATACTTTAATACTAAAACTTATACTTTAGTATACTTTTTATGTTTTTCTGCCACAAAGTACTAATACTTAGTATATCTTGCTCCAAGTGCATAATAAGGTCAAGTCATTGACTCATGCTTAACATTTAATTTATATATTAATATAATATAATGCTGGAGTTTAAAACTTTACAGCATATAGTATGTGTGCTCAATTGCATTATCTTTATATACCTTAAAATCATACACAAAAACAGAAAAACTTTTGACTTGACTTTACTGATCAAGAGATTATTATGTTTACATTTTTACATGCAAATGTGCACTTTTTCCTTTCATTTTCTCCAGTAAGGAAGGACTTGATTTCATAGGGCTTTGTTTTTGAAATGTTTGAAATGTTTGAAAATATATCAAACTTGTTTTCAACATTCTGTCTTGTGATTTTGTAAATGCATCACACTCTTGTGTACATACAGTATGAGTAAACTTTAAGAATACTTTAAGGAGTATATTTCCAGTATATAAATAGTAAGCTACAAGTAATATGCTAAGCAAACTTAAAGTATAACAAGTAAACTAGTGAAATAACCAACGTTTATAACAGTATACTTAAAGTATACAATATACTAAAAATAGGGACTCGAAGTATATAACTAGTACAATGGCAGTATATCGATAAGTGTACTTGTGGTATACTTTAAGCATACGAGAGGGATATACTGTACCAAGTACATTGATAGTATATAGATGAGTGTACTTGTTGTATACTTTAAAGTGTACTTTTGCAAACTTAAAATGAACTTTAAAGTATACTTTTATAAACTTGAAATGTTCCAATTTAGTCCGAAAAAGTATTAAATTTGTATACTTTCTAGTACACTAAAAGTACATGGTCTGTAGTATACTTGCTATACTTATACTGAAGCATACTTAATAAAATCAACTTTAAGTATACTACTTTTTGCTAAGGGTGAGCATCTTGAAGAACCAGCCACAGTTCTTCTGGACACTTTGACTGTCGCATTTGCTTATTAATTTTGCACCAAAACCCAATTGCCTTTATTATGTTTTCTTTTTTAATCTGAAAAGTGCTCTCTTATGGAATATGCTGGTCAGATATGAACATTTTTTCCCCTGTGACATTTAATTTTGGGCTGGCAAATGAATGTTTGAAACTCTAAAAGGTTTTTGTAATATTTTGACTTGATAATGTACCGTACAAGTCATAAAATAGAAATCTACAACAAAGTTTGTATGGAAAAAATAGGTATGAAAACAGGAACAAGAAGAAGAAGAAGAAGTTACATCCAGTACTTGTTGCTTTTGACTATGGTCACACATGTCGGAGAGTAAATATCTGAGAGATGCTAATCAGCATCACTTCAGGAAACTCTTTCACAACTCGATATTGTGATGCTTTATTCAGCAAAATAATGAATAACATTGACAACAAAGTGTCAAAATTTGGTTCAAGACTTTTGGTGAAAGTTTGAATAATCAGAAAATCCAATGGGTCAGTGACTAATTCTTCCATTTGGTTATCAAGCTAATCGCTGCTAATTGAGGAAACTACCTACGCTAACTAGCTGAGGAGATAAAAGTAAGCAAATTCTTTCCTGAAGGAAAATACAGTTGTGTATGAAAAGTACATGAAAGATTAAAAAGGAAAAAGTACTCCATTTTGAATGACAGTTTTTAATTCCTGATGCTAAATTAGTGCCTCTTTTTTTTTTTTTTTGCTCAGGCTAATTAACAGCTCTATTTCTAAGTCCTTAAAATGTTCGCATAAATGTTTGCTAGCATAATCAGTCTGACAATATGGACTACGTATAACTATAATGTGTACAATGGTGCTTGAAAGTTTGCGAAACCTTTAGAATTTTCTATATTTCTGCATAAATATGACCTAAAACATAATCAGATTTTCACACAAGTCCTAAAAGGAGATAAAAAGAACCCAGTTAAACAAATGAGACAAAAATATTATACTTGGTCATTTATTTAGAGTGGCAAAAGTATGTGAACCTTTGCTTTCAGTATCTGGTGTGCAGCAATAACTGCAACTAAACGTTTCCAGTAACTGTTGATCAGTCCTGCACACCGGCTTGGAGGAATTTTAGCCCATTCCTCCATACAGAACAGCTTCAACTCTGGGATGTTGGTGGGTTTCCTCACATGAACTGCTCGCTTCAGGTCCTTCCACAACATTTTGATTGGATTAAGGTCAGGACTTTGACTTGGCCATTCCAAAACATTAACTTTATTCTTCTTTAATCATTCTTTGGTAGAACGACTTGTGTGCTTAGGGTCATTGTCTTGCTGCATGACCCACCTTCTCTTGAGATTCAGTTCATGGACAGATGTCCTGACATTTTCCTTTAGAATTTACTGGTATAATTCAGAATTCATTGTTCCATCAATGATGGCAAGCCATCCTGGCCCAGATGCAGCAAAACAGGCCCAAATCATGATACTACCACCATCATGTTTCACAGATGGGATAAGGTTCTTATGCTGGAATGCAGTGTTTTCCTTTCTCCAAACATAACACTTCTCATTTAAACCAAAAAGTTCTATTTTGGTCTCAGCCGTCCACAAAACATTTTTCCAATAGCCTTATGGCTTATCTACATGATCTTTAGCAAACTGTAGACAAGCAGCAATGTTCTTTTTGGAGAGCAGTGGCTTTCTCCTTGAAACCCTGCCACGCACACCATTGTTGTTCAGTGTTCTCCTGATGGTGGACTCATGAACATTAACATTAGCCAATGTGAAAGAGGCTTTCAGTTGCTTAGAAGTTACCCTGGGGTCCTTTGTGACCTTGCTGATTATTACACGCCTTGCTCTTCGAGTGAGCTTTGTTGGTTGACCACTCCTGGGGAGGGTAACAATGGCCTTGAATTTCCTCCATTTGTACACAATCTGTCTGACTGTGGATTGGTGGAGTCCAAACTCTTTAGAGATGGTTTTGTAAACTTTTCCAGCCTGATGAGCATCAGCAACGCTTTTTCTGAGGTCCTCAGAAAGCTCCTTTGTTTGTGCCATGATACACTTCCACAAATGTGTTGTGAAGATCAGACATTGATAGATCGCTGTTCTTTAAATAAAACAGGGTGCCCACTCGCACCTGATTGTCATCCCATTGATTGAAAACACCTGACTCTAATTTCACCTTCAAATTAACTGCGAATCCTAGAGGTTCACATACTTTTGCCACTCACAGATATGTAATATTGGATCATTTTTCTCAATAAATAAATGACCAAGTATAATATTTTTGTCTCATTTGTTTAACCGGGTTCTCTTTATCTACTTTTAGGACTTGTGTGAAAATCTGATGATGTTTTAGGTCATATTTATGCTGAAATATAGAAAATTCTAAAGGGTTCACAAACTTTCAAGCACCACTGTATGTAGGAATGGCTCAATTACATCGATTAATGGATGTTAGATCAAGACTTGTTAGGAGTTTAGATCGACCTCTGGAAAGTCACTTTTAGACTCTAAAACTGGATGATTACCGAGAAATGTAACGATGTGTGACAGAAAGTAGAGATGTTTTGAAATGTAGGAAGCAAAAGTCAAAAGTATGAGGTGAAAGACGAACTTGTGTAAGCAAAACTTTCCGATATCATGAAGCAACACTAAGAGATCACAATACCTGCTAACATCGAACAAGCTTGAACATCAAACCGTTTTTGGACTGAGAAGCTCCACTGAAATCTACTGAGACCTACTTATTTGCTGTCAGTTCATTTTGTGATGAGACCATTCATCCTCGTCCAACAAAATAATGAGCTCATGTATCGTGACACGATTTACTTATGGGCTAGCATCCAAGAAAAAAAAAAAGACAAATGACCAAAAAAACCCAAAACAAAACAAAAAACACCCTAGAATATGCGAAACTGCAGATGAAATATGGCAGAATGGTGAACTGTAGCGTCAAAGGCCATGAAGAAGTGGTGATTATGGGCTCATAAGAGGTATTTTTAATCACCTTAGCTGTGTGAAAACGAGCCAGCACCTCCATCTGCTTGGTTTCTCTTCAGCGGCCTTGATGAAAGCAGGAAAAGCTAAGCCAGGATTAGGCAGAAATATACCTTTCTGTCACCTTATTACTTTTCCTATTAGATAGTCCTCTTTTATTGATGCTTTTTCAGCCATATGCAAGAATTTCTGAAAAAACATCCATGACCACCTTCGATTCCGAATTAGTCTCGGCTAGTTCAAGATTTCTGGAAGAATGTTTCCGTTTCCATTTATCATTAATGAATCAAATCATGAGCTGAAATTAATGAAGAATGAATGAATGGCATACAGTTGTGGTCAGAAGTTTACATACAGTGACATGAATGTCATCTTGGATATGAATATCATGACAATATTTGGTTTCAGTAATTTCTTTGAACTGTTCTTTTTCTGTGGCAGAATGTACAGCATACATCTTTAATTAAAAAAATGAACAAACTAGAATTTGGTGCACAAGTTTTAATTTTCTTTGGGTTTTCCGAAATCAACACAGGGTCAAAATTATGCATACAGGGTCAAAAATATACATACAGCACACCTAATATTTGGGTAAAATGTCTCTTTGCAAGATTCACCTTGACCAAACATTTTTATTTACTATGAACAAGATTCTGCCAGAATTCTGGTTGGATATTTCACAGCTCTTCATGGTAGAATTGGGAGAGTTCAATTAAATTTTTTTTGGCATGGACTCGACTTATAAGCACAGTCCATATATTTTCAACAGGGTTGAAGCCAGGACTTGTTTAAAGCTTAATGTTAGCCTGCTTTATCCTCCATAACCAGCTCTGATGCGTGTTTGGGTTCATTGTCCTGTTGTAACTCCCAAGTCGTGTTCAAGTTTCTGATAGTTTATGCTGAAGAATTCTGAGGTAGTCCTCCTTCTTCATTATTCCATCCACGTTCCACTGGCAGCAAAACAGCCCCAGAGCATGATGATCCTACCACCACCACCAGCTGGTACAGTGGCCCTCTGTACATGGTGGTCATTGTGGACAAACAACTCAATCTTTGTCTCATCTGACCATACAGCTATCCTCCATAAGGCTTTTTCTTTGTCAGTGTGGTCAACTTCAAACTTTAGTTAAGCTTGAAGGTGTCAATTTTGGAGCGGGGGTTATTTCTTGGATAGCAGCCTCTTCGTCCATGGTGATGTAAAACTCACTTAACTATAAACAGTGATCCATCAGCTTCCAGTTCATGGCAGGGTTGTGCCATGGTGGTTCCCAGGTTGTTCCTGACCATGCAAACAAATTTCCTTTCAGCTGAGGGTGACAGTTTGGGTTTTCTTGAACCAAAGTGGTTTGGCAAAGTGACTACACCTCACAATAACTTGGATACAATTGTTTGAACTGATCTTGGAATTTGCAGTTGTTTCAAAATGGCTCCCAGAGACATTCCGGAGTTGTGTACTGTACATCTGCAATCCTCTTTCCAATTCTCAGATCTGCACTGAGCTCCTTGGACTTTCCCATTTTACTGTTTGTTGGTCAATCCAATCAGTGCTATAAGCAAACCCTTTTTATGAAGGCACAGAAAAGTTACCAGCTGTAGTCAATCATGATCACTAACAGGAAGTTAAGAGACCTCGGCCTTGGCAAGATCAGAGACATTTTGAAAGTTTCAACACCTCTGAATTCATAATCTAAGTGACTGTATGTAAATTTTTTATCCTGTATGTATAATTTTGACCCTGTGTTGATTTCAAAAAACCCAAAGAAAATTAAAACTTGTGCACCAAATTCTAGTTTTTTTTTAAATTTAATTTAAGATGTATGCTGGGCGGCACGGTGGTGTAGTGGTTAGCGCTGTCGCCTCACAGCAAGAAGGTCCAGGTTCAAGCCCCGTGGCCGGCGAGGGCCTTTCTGTGTGGAGTTTGCATGTTCTCCCCGTGTCTGCGTGGGTTTCCTCCGGGTGCTCCGGTTTCCCCCACAGTCCAAAGACATGCAGGTTAGGTTAACTGGTGACTCTAAATTGACCGTAGGTGTGAATGTGAGTGTGAATGGTTGTCTGTGTCTATGTGTCAGCCCTGTGATGACCTGGCGACTTGTCCAGGGTGTATCCCGCCTTTCGCCCGTAGTCAGCTGGGATAGGCTCCAGCTTGCCTGCGACCCTGTAGAACAGGATAAAGCGGCTACAGATAATGAGATGAGATGTATGCTGTACAATCATTCTGCCACAGAAAAAGAACAGTTCAAAGAAATTACTGCAAGCCCAAATATTGCCATGACATTCATATCCAAGATGACATCCATGTCACTGTACTGTATATAAACTTCTGACCACAACTGTATCTACCTTGACTTTCAATATTTCTCTGCCTTTACTCTGGAGTACTTACTCCTTTATTTCATTACTGCATTGTGATTACTGTTAATAATAATAATAATAATAATAATAATAATAATAATAATAATAATAATTTCAATTTATATAGCGCCTTTCACAAACCCAAGGACGCTTTACAAAAGAGTTACCACCAAAAAAAAATTAGGAAGAATAGTGTGAGGTAAAGAGAAAAGTTTTCAAGTTGGTTTTGAAGGAAGAGAGTGTGGAACAGTCACGAAGCGATTGTGGTAACGAATTCCAAAGTTTAGGAGCAGCAACACTAAATGATCTGCCACCCATAGATGCCAATTTAAAATGAGGAACAGTCAGAAGTCCACAGACAGAAGATCTGAGGGAGCGGGAGGGACAGTACAAATGAATTAGCTCACAGAGATAGGAAGGAGCGAAACCATGAAGAGCTTTATAGGTTAACAGCAAGATTTTGTATTTGATCCGGGAGATAACTGGCAACCAATGCAGTTGCTGTAAAACAGGAGTGATGTGAGCAGTGCGCTTGGTGAGTATGAGGACTCTAGCTGCTGAGTTTTGGATGTACTGCAGGCGATTGAGCAATGTGGCAGGGAGACCATAAAAGACAGAATTGCAACAGTCAAGACGAGAAAAAAATAAATGCATTGATCAACATATTGGCATCAGTTTCCAAAAGAAAAGGGCGGAGTCTGTTACCTGACTGCTATTTCTTTGAGCTCAATAGTAACAAATACGACCATTATGTTGATGTTGTTCTGTTCAGAATGCTCAATTCTGATTGGTCAGAAGGAATCTTGTTGGTAGACTTGTTGAGTACTTTCCTATAACATGCCTTTTGGCATGTTGTGTTTTATTCTTTACTCTACTAATACTGCGACTGACAATTTTTCTCTTCGTCTTCCATTTGAACTGACATACAATCGGCCCCAAAGACTGCTGCTGTTAATGGAGTGCATTTCAACAAATGTATTTCAACCCGCTTGGCAATTCTTCTTCCACTGGCAATGAATATCCAACTTGATAAGCTAAATGGAGCTAGTGTGAAGAACAGCACAACACAATGGAGGCGATTTAACATCCTTCTTGACCGGCATGAGAAACGCCACACATCATCTTGTGTCGTGTAATGGTTCATACTTACACAGTCCATAATATGTGATATATCTCCGGAATGTTCATGGTTGCTGCTCCAGCTTTACACCAGTTGCTATGTTTTAACATGTAAAATATAACTGACGCTGGTTCTCCCCTTGACCTGGCCTTTGACCTCAGCCCTCGTCTAAACTTCACCCCAGTGAAACCGGACCTGGATCCTAAATTATTCTTAGAAGGACCCCTGGAGAGTCTGACTTTCTGCCCTCATGCCATGTCTCGAGCAATCTGAACCGCAGCACTCATTAGAGAATTGTATGTTCTGCCAGGAACCACTACACACCCTTCCAATGCAAAGTAGTTTATACTGTAACTAGAATATAGAGTACTGTACTGCACCCTATTTTTTTCATACAAATTTTGTTATAGATTTCTATTTTATGACTTTTACATTATCAAATCAGGACAAAAACATTTCAGAGTTCCAAATGTTCATATAGTCTGGAGAAATGTACTTATTGCGAGCAATTTTGTTACACCTCAAAAACAAGAACCAAAGCTATGCTAATGACTCAGATGTCCACTTGAGTGAAAGAGCAATCTTAATCGAAAAAGTTTTGTGTTCTGTTTTTTTTTGTGGCTACTGCCTCATAGAGGCGAAGCGAGGCAGTAGCCACTATATCATCATGTTGTAAGAACGTCAGAATGAGTGGAACAATAATGCACTGTGCAGGCACATATGCATAAGCATTACAATCACCAGAACAGTGAATCGTGATCTTGCGATACGTACAGTTGATCTTGTGTTATCAAAGGTACACAAGAATGAGTGGCAAAGCCACTATGTCACCGTGTTGTAAGAATGTAAGAACGAGTGTAACAATAGCGAAACTTTGTAACCAATCAGCACTGATCCTGATCAAGTTTGATTACCCGTTCTACTTCTTGATAAACTTCAGAACCAATCAGAACCAGAAATGAAATAAGAGAAACCTTGTTATACAACCCTGATTCCAAAAAAGTTGGGACAAAGTACAAATTGTAAATAAAAACGGAATGCAGTGATGTGGAAGTTTCAAAATTCCATATTTTATTCAGAATAGAACATAGATGACATATCAAATGTTTAAACTGAGAAAATGTATCATTTAAAGAGAAAAATTAGGTGATTTTAAATTTCATGACAACAACACATCTCAAAAAAAAGTTGGGACAAGGCCATGTTTACCACTGTGAGACATCCCCTTTTCTTTTTACAACAGTCTGTAAACGTCGGGACTGAGGAGACAAGTTGCTCAAGTTTAGGGATAGGAACGTTAACCCATTCTTGTCTAATGTAAGATTCTAGTTGCTCAACTGTCTTCGGTCTTTTTTGTCGTATCTTCCGTTTTATGATGCGCCAAATATTTTCTATGGGTGAAAGATCTGGACTGCAGGCTGGCCAGTTCCGTACCTGGACCCTTCTTCTACGCAGCCATGATGCTGTAATTGATGCAGTATGTGGTTTGGCATTGTCATGTTGGAAAATGCAAGGTCTTCCCTGAAAGAGACGTCGTCTGGATGGGAGCATATGTTGCTCTAGAACCTGGATATACCTTTCAGCATTGATGGTGTCTTTCCAGATGTGTAAGCTGCCCATGCCACATGCACTAATGCAACCCCATACTATCAGAGATGCAGGCTTCTGAACTGAGCGCTGATAACAACTTGAGTCGTCCTTCTCCTCTTTATTCCGAATGACACGGCGTCCCTGATTTCCATAAAGAACTTCAAATTTTGATTCGTCTGACCACAGAACAGTTTTCCACTTTGCCACAGTCCATTTGAAATGAGCCTTGGCCCAGAGAAGACGTCTGCGCTTCTGGATCATGTTTAGATACGGCTTCTTCTTTGAACTATAGTTTTAGCTGGCAATGGCGGATGGCACGGTGAATTGTGTTCACAGATAACGTTCTCTGGAAATATTCCTGAGCCCATTTTGTGATTTCCAATACAGAAGCATGCCTGTATGTGATGCAGTGCTGTCTAAGGGCCCGAAGATCACGGGCACCCAGTATGGTTTTCCGGCCTTGACCCTTACGCACAGAGATTCTTCCAGATTCTCTGAATCTTTTGATGATATTATGCACTGTAGATGATGATATGTTCAAACTCTTTGCAATTTTACACTGTCGAACTCCTTTCTGATATTGCTCCACTATTTGTCGGCACAGAATTAGGGGGATTGGTGATCCTCTTCCCATCTTTACTTCTGAGAGCCGCTGCCACTCCAAGATGCTCTTTTTATACCCAGTCATGTTAATGACCTATTGCCAATTGACCTAATGAGTTGCAATTTGGTCCTCCAGCTGTTCCTTTTTTGTACCTTTAACTTTTCCAGCCTCTTATTGCCCCTGTCCCAACTTTTTTGAGATGTGTTGCTGTCATGAAATTTCAAATGAGCCAATATTTGGCACGAAATTTCAAAATGTCTCACTTTCGACATTTGATATGTTGTCTATGTTCTATTGTGAATACAATATCAGTTTTTGAGATTTGTAAATTATTGCATTCTGTTTTTATTTACAATTTGTACTTTGTCCCAACTTTTTTGGAATCGGGGTTGTAACTTCGTAGTATTGGAAGATAATCGGCAGATAAAAAGATAAACAAAATTCACCTTGTGGTTCGCCAAGGCTTCTGATTTGATATCAAGTAAGTGGTGTTTATTTTAAGGAAATTTACCTTTTGATTATCACAGCTTTTGTTTGGTCTTTCTGAAAGGTCAAATGAAAGGTTTTGGAAGTTTTTTTTTTAGCTTTTTGGCAGATATATTGAGAAGCCGATATCAGACTTCTGCTATTTGCTTTAATTTTTTAATTTTATTTTAGAGTCTTTACATGACACTTTTGAAACAAAATGTGCTCATTAGTACTAAATAATGCTTCTAAGACAATTCACGAACAAGTGCTTTCTTACTATTTTGAAAATAGATATAGTTCACAGCACTGTATTTTGAACAAAACACAGTAAACAAAATTGGGAACCAAAATACTACAAGTCATGATGCTGCTCACAGCTTGGTGATGTTTTCAAGAGATGAGGCGAGTATCACTGATAACATGTAGCTATATTTACTGTATGGACACGGGATCAGAAAACAATTTTATTTATAAGCAGTAGCCAAATGGACCTATAGGGTACCCTTTTTTTTTTTCCTGTGTAAACAGTCCTCATTAATTCATTTTAATCCTTTCCGTCTTGGACAAAACCCTTGAATATACTACAGTACTTTAAAGTGTATATCACGGGTAAATTCAGGAGCAAGATCAATGTAATTCTCCTATTTTATATTAAACTTTGGTCAAATATCTGTAACATTCTCCATTCTCTGCAATTTTTTTACCTTGTGCAATACCAGAAAAATTCAGTTGAAATCAAGCCATTTGAGGCGAATTCGTCCGCCTCTGAAAAAAATTGGCATTTGGATTTCCCGGCAAACACTGATTTTTGTGACGTCACATGCGGGACGCCTCCCTCTGAATCCTACGTCAGCGCAGGTTTGTTTATGAGAAAACGACCTGGTGGTTTTCTGCAAATTTCTTCAACGTTATCGTCTCATCTCATCTCATTATCTCTAGCCGCTTTATCCTGTTCTACAGGGTCGCAGGCAAGCTGGAGCCTATCCCAGCTGACTACGGGCGAAAGGCGGGGTACACCCTGGACAAGTCGCCAGGTCATCACAGGGCTGACACATAGACACAGACAACCATTCACACTCACATTCACACCTACGGTCAATTTATGCCGCTTTTCCACTACCAACGCGGCTGAGTTGGGCTGAGCCGTGCCGTGCTGAGTTGGGCTGAGTCGAGCTGAGTGGGGCTGTTGGAGTTGCATTTCGACTACAACTGCACTGAACCGTGCTGGCTGGAAGTGGGTGGACACATTGGGTGGAGTTAGCGAAAGTGGGTGGACGTCACGTGATGTCGTTAGGCGGCGCAAACAGTGACATCAGTGATCTTTTAAGCGGTAGTCTCACGACCCGGATAGTAAACAATAAACATGGAGGACATGGAGTCGTTAGTGTTGCTGGTCTTGGTGCTGTGGCTTGTTGTCACTGACAACGCCAACAGATACCGGCAAGAGCGTATAGATGAGGCGAAGCGCATAAGGCTTCAGAAATTCTTGTAATTCGTAATTCTTCTCCTTCCGGGTTTACGGTGTTTACAGATCCCAGCGTGCTCGCGGGGCGTGTGTGGGCATGTGAGGACACTCCTCCTCACCAATCAGTGCACAGGGGAGTGTCTGCTCACGCCCCTAGCCCCACTTGGCTCGGTTTGGCTCGCTTCAGCCCTACTCCAAAACGGTGCGAGTTTTGGGTGCTAAACAGGGCTGAAGCGAGCTGAGTCGTGCTGCTCTGAGATAGTCGAAACGCGAGCCGTGTCGGGCTGAAGTGAGCTGAAAAAGGGTAGTGGAAAAGGGCCATTAGAGTCACCAGTTAACCTAACCTGCATGTCTTTGGACTGTGGGGGAAACCAGAGCACCCGGAGGAAACCCACGCAGACACGGGCAGAACATGCAAACTCTGCACAGAAAGGCCTTCGCCGGCCACGGGGCTCGAACCCGGACCTTCTTGCTGTGAGGCAACAGCGCTAACCACTACACCACCGTGCCGCCCCAACATTATCGTGTAATTATTAAAATGGTTAACTGATGTATCGTAGGAGGGTGTAGCAACACCAATCTTGACGGGATTAGTATTCATCGTTTTCCAAAAGACCGGACAATGAGAGAGAAATGGGAGGGCTTGGTCTACACAGGCTGTGCACTGAAACCGTGCAAAGCTCACGCAGCCTGCTGGCGCTTCCGCAGGTGACGTCACAAATCTGGCTCCAGACTCCCTTGGGATTTTTCCAGATGCGTTTTGTTATTTTATTTTTTTCTGCTGCAGACAGATGGCCTTGTGCAAAATTACCCTTCTGGATGAGTGTGTAAAGGGACATACTTTCATATAAAAAAAACTGAAATTGGTCCAAAATATGCCCTTTAAACCAAATCAAATGACAATGCTAGCAAGCTAGTTCGCTAGAAATTGTATGTGTGATTTTAAAATTTCTCTCATGTAATGACTAATGTACTAAAAGCAACCAAAATGAATAAAATCTGTTCAGCATGTTGATGGAAGTTAGTCAGCGAATTAACAAATGCAAGCTAGTTGACTAGCACTTGATTAAAAGTAAACACAAGCTTCATCTTTGTCTTCGTGTTTATCTGATTTGCGCTGCCATATTATTTTCTGAAACATATAACAAAACATCAAAATAAACCCCAATGTTAAGGATTTTGTTCAACACTAACGCTATGTTAGCTAGCTGGCCAGCAAACTGCTCATAAACTAGCTCTCGTTTGTGTTAGATCAACACAAATCAAGGCCTCTGCATGCTCTTGCGACAAGGCTTTCGCAGATAGCTTTTCGCAGACAGTTGTAATTTATCGTTGAGCTGGGAGTATAGGCGTGTATAGGCGTGCGCGATGTTATTCACCGCCACAACGCAAGGGGGCCCGAAGTCGCGAAATCGCTAGGAGTAGTTGGTGGGTGTGGTTAGTGGAGTGTTTATCCTCCGGTTACTGAGCAACAGGTCATTCAACACCAACAACAATGGCGACTGGACGAGTCCGCACTTTGATCGAGATATAATGACTAGAACTGGAGTCGTATAGATGTACGTACTTCCTCGATCAACCGCTCTTCGTGCTGCTCCATCTTCGCTCGTGTTTTTAAAAATGGCGGTCGTGAAAACAAACCAAACCAGGGAAGTAGGGAAGCGGAAGTGCGTGTACAGCGGATGTAGAGTGGACCAATCAGAGCCCTCTTGTCTGCGACGCTGTCTGCGAGGCTGTCTGTGGTGGTCACAATTTTTGGGAGGTGCGTGCAGAGCGTCTGCGAAGGGGGGGGCTTTGCAGACGCCATCTGCGACGCTGTCTGCGAGGACTGGGTTGTCAGCATAAATTGGCCCTCAAGCCTCAAGGACATTTTTAAGTGAAATTAGCACTGGAATAACAAAGTTTTCACTGAAACACCAGTCTGTAGAATCAGTAGTAGTCATTCATGACAGATTTCTAGATTCAAAAATAAAGGTTTTCAAATTAGACAATGGAAATTGTGTGAAAATTCCCAGGCAAAATTTACTGTCGTTGAAAGAACCAGAAACTCTTTGTCCATCAGAAGACACCTGGCTAAGTTAGCGAGTTAGCTTGTAAACTAGCTGCTAGTAAGCTAGCTCTTATGCTAAAAGTAAATCACGTAGCAGTATCTGTGTTTTTATTTGTATTCTAATACAGTATTAATGTAGCGAAACATAGCAAAAATCTAGCATTGACAACATTGCCTGAGTTAATGAGTCACTTACTTTTTCAGGATTAATCTGAATTTTTTGGAGCTTATACTGGATACTGTACATTATTTACAACATTGTTGTCAGGTTTTAACATTTCAAATCCATCTTTTAAATGTCAGTCAATCTGTTTCAGATTGATGGATCTCAAAATAAGGGTGGCATGGTGGTGTAGTGGTTAGCACTGTTGCCTCACAGCAAGAAGGCCCTGGGTTCGAGCCCCGTGGCCGGCGAAGGCCTTTCTGTGTGGAGTTTGCATGTTCTCCCCATGTCCGCGTGGGTTTCCTCCGGGTGCTCCGGTTTCCCCCACAGTCCAAAGGCATGCAGGTTAGGTTAACTGGTGGCTTTAAATTGACCATGAGTGTGAATGGTTGTCTATTGCCGCTTTTCCACTACCAACGCGGCTGAGTTGGGCTGAGCCGTGCGGTGCTGAGTTGGGCTGAGTCGAGCTGAGCGGGGCTGTTGGAGTTGCATTTCGACTACAACCGCGCTGAACCGTGCTGGCTGGAAGTGGGTGGACACATTGGGTGGAGTTAGCGAAAGTGGGTGGACGTCAGGTGATGTCATTAGGCGGCGCAAACAGTGACATCAGTGACCTTTTAAGCGGTAGTCTCACAACCCGGAGAGTAAACAATAAACATGGAGGACATGGAGTCGTTAGTGTTGCTGGTCTTGGTGCTGTGGCTTGTTGTCACCGACAACGCCAACAGATACTGGCAAGAGCGTATAGATGAGGCGAGGCACATAAGGCTTCATAATTCTCGTAATTCTCCTTCTTCCGGGTTTACGGTGTTTACAGATCCCAGCGTGCTCGCGGGGCGTGTGTGGGCGTGTGAGGACACTCCTCCTCACCAATCAGTGCACAGGGGAGTGTCTCCTCACACCCCTAGCCTCACTCAGCTCGGTTTGGCTCGCTTCAGCCCTACTCCAAAACCGTGCGAGTTTTGGGGGCTGAGCAGGGCTGAAGCGAGCGGAGTCGTGCTGTTCTTAGATAGTCGAAACGCGAGCCATGTCGGGCTGAAGTGAGCTGAAAAAGGGTAGTGGAAAAGGGCCAAAAGTATCAGCCCTGTGATGACCTGGCGACCTGTCCAGGGTGTACCCCGCCTTTCGCCCGTAGTCGGCTGGGATAGGCTCCAGCTTGCCTGCGACCCTGTAGGACAGGATAAAGTGGCTACAGATAATGGATGGATCTCAAAATAACTTCCTGGAAGCATTTCCAAAATGGCCGCCCAGTAGCTAGACATTACTGGAAAGGCTTTGGAAGGGGAAAATATGAATTTAGTGCTGTATTAATAAAAATTGCACCCAAACATCAATCTACATACTCAGAATCAGTTGTTTTGAGGAGTTTGTACATTTAGAAATGACATTTTCAACTTTTTTTTTGTCAGCAGACAAACTGTACTGTTGCAGAAACAACTGTCAGTCAGAAGACTTTCTGATTCACGGTGAGTTACATGCCAGAGCAGATGTAAGCAGATATCGTTTTTCAAACTTGTACGAAGACAGAACGACTGGCTGTGGTGCAAAATTCCACACAAGATTCATAAACGTGAAGAAAATGGTGCGTGCTGGTAGTTAGGCCTATTTCTTTCAGTCAAAGTATTTAAATGCAGCATTGTGTTCAAGTGAAACCAAACAAATCTTTATAATGACATAGTGTGTGGCACAAGGTTAAACACGATGGATATAATGAGTGAATTTCCATACTAATGGAGAAATAGGGGTCACCAGATTTTTAGAATTTGGCTGAATGCTTTTTGCTAATGCGCCTTTGTGTCAATATTTGAGTCTGCTGATATGCTGCTTTTATGCAGCTGTCAGACTATGACATCTTAATCAAGGCCTGTTTGGACGGTGAGGGGCCTCTGCTTTCTGTTTTTGTTTTTTTTTTTGTTTTTTTTCATGGGCCTTTCCTTCTTAAAAGGAGACCTGTGGCGAGGTTACAGGGCCGTTTAGTCGAGAATTAATCAGTTGCAGCTGTCTCTTTGGATAAGAATTGCCTTGACAGCTTTTGCTTTGCTTACTAATGTGTTATATACCGTATAGTGGTGTGAAAAAGTGTTTGCCCCTTTCCTGATTTCTTATTTTTTGCACGTTTGTCACACTTAAATGTTTCAGATCATCAAACAAATTTAAATATTCGACAAAGATAACACAAGTAAACACAAAATGCAGTTTTTAAATGAAGGTTTTTCTTATTAAGGGAAAAAAATCCAAACCTACATGACCTTGTGTGAAAAAGTGATTGCCCCTTAAACCTAATAACTGGTTGGGCCACCCTTAGCAACAATAACTGCAATCAAGCGTTTGCGATAACTGACAATGAGTCTTTTACAGCGCTGTGGAGGAATTTTGGCCCACTCATCTTTGCAGAATTGTTGTAATTCAGCCACATTGGAGGGTTTTCAAGCATGAACCGCCTTTTTAAGGTCATGCCACAGCATCTCAATCGGATTCAGGTCAGGACTTTGACTAGGCCACTCCAAAGTCTTCATTTTGTTTTTCTTAAGCCATTCAGAGGTGGACTTGCTGGTGTGTTTTGGATCATTGTCCTGCTGCAGAACCCAAGTGCACTTCAGCTTGAGGTCACAAACAGATGGCCGGATATTCTCCTTCAGGATTTTTTGGTAGACAGCAGAATTCATGGTTCCATTTACCACAGCAAGTCTTTCAGGTCCCGAAGCAGCAAAACAATCCCAGACCATCATACTACCACCACCATATTTTACTGTTGGTATGATGTTCCTTTTCTGAAATGCTGTGTTACTTTTATGCCAGATGTAACGGGACATATACCTTCCAAAAAGTTCAACTTTTGTCTTGTCAGTCCACGGAGTATTTTCCCAAAAGTCTTGGGGCTCATCAAGATGTTTTCTGGCAAAATTGAGACGAGCCTTTATGTTCTTTTTGCTCAGCAGTAGTTTTCGTCTTGGAACTCTGCCATGCAGGCCATTTTTGCCCAGTCTCTTTCTTATGGTGGAGTCATGAACACTGACCTTAACTGAGGCAACTGAGGCCTGCAGTTCTTTGAATGTTGTTGTGGGGTCTTTTGTGACCTCTTGGATGAGTCGTCGCTGCGCTCTTGGGGTAATTTTGGTTGGCCGGCCACTCCTGGGAAGGTTCACCACTGTTCCATGTTGTCGCCATTTGTGGATAACGGCTCTCACTGTGGTTCGCTGGAGTCCCAAAGCTTTAGAAATGGCTTTATAACCTTTTCCAGACTGATAGATCTTAATTGCTTTGTTTCTCATTTGTTCCTGAATTTCTTTAGATCGCAGCATGATGTCTAGATTTTGAGGATCTTTTGGTCCACTTCACTTTGTCAGGCAGGTCCTATTTAAGTGATTTCTTGATTGAGAACAGGTGTGGCGGTAATCAGGCCTGGGGGTGGCTAGAGAAATTGAACTCAGCTTTCCAAAGATGTGATAAACCACAGTTAATTTATGTTTTAACGTGGCGGGGCAATCACTTTTTCACACAGGGTCATGTAGGTTTGGATTTTTTTTACCTTAATAATAAAAACCTTCATTTGAAAACTGAATTTTGTGTTTACTTGTGTTATCTTTGTCTTATATTTAAATTTGTTTGATGATCTGAAACATTTAAGTGTGACAAGCATGCAAAAAAAAAAAGAAATCAGGAAGGGGGCAAACACTTTTTCACACCACTGTATATAGTACACTCACAAACCACTTTAATAGGAACTTGTTCTTGATTCTAAGATCCCTGTTCTTGGCTGCAGGACTGGAACCCAATGTGTTCTTCTGCTGTTGCATGCTGAGATGCTTTTCTGCTCACCACGGTTGTAAAGAGTGATTAGATGAGTTACTATATCCTTCCTGGCAGCTCAAACTGCTCAATCTGGCATTTTCCTCTGACTTCTCTTATCAACAAGGCGTTTGTTTCCACCCACAGAACTGTCGCTCACTCAGCGTTTTTTGTTTTTTGCACCATTCTGTGTAAACTCTAGAGAGTGGGGTGTGGGTGTGTGTGTGTGTGTGTGTGTGGGTGTGTGTGGGTGTGTGTGTGTGTGTGTGTGTGTGAAAGCCCCAGGAGATCAGCAGTTTCTGAAATACTCAAACCAGTCCATCTGCCACAGTGAAAGAAAGTCACACTTTGAGATCACAATTTTTCCTATTCTGATGTTTGAAGTGAACATTAACTGAAGCTCTTGATTTGTATCGGCGTGATTTGATGCACTGTGCTGATGTGAAGGGATCAGCTGATTAGAGAACTGCAGAAAACAGCAGGTGGGTGGGTGTTCCTAACAAAGTGGCTGGTGAGCGTAAAAATGGTTAGAAAAAAAACCCACCTTCTGATGAAGTCGCTTCATCTCATACTGAAAAAATTGAGAAAAATTCAACCTTTAATTGAAATCAATGTATTCAGAGAAAAACATATCCCTCATCAAGAAATAATCATTTTCAACAAAAACACGTCCCACTATTATTGGCACCCCTGGAAATTCTAGCGAACACAATGTAACTGAAGCATGTTTCCCATTTAAATTGCACATTGTTTTGAGTTGATTGGAGTGTGAACTTCCAAGCTGTAACTTTCAACCTATGACTTGCTGATTAACTGGGGAACAAATATGAGGTGACACAGAGGCCAAATTCCCTGAGTCATCCATCAACATAGGAAAGATAAGAGAACACACAAACCAAATGATGGAGAAGTGTGTTGACCTTCATAATTCTGGGAATGGTGATAACAAATATCTAGTCACCTGATGGAGATCAATATATATTTATCCACACAAAGTGTAAAAATCTGTGCAGGTTTACAGAACAGTGCACTTTTGAGAAGGACTCACTCCAGGGCTGTGTGTGTGTGTGTGTGTGTGTGTGTCCTCCTCTCTGAATTGCTCCAAAACCGTTTTTTAGAAAGCCAGGGCATGGCTAAAAAAAAAAAATTAGCCTAAAAATACACACCAGCAGGATGAGGAACCCCTTACGGAACTGTTCCTTCGGACGATACACACACACACACACACACGCATTCGGCTGGAGTCCTGCAGTGGGTGAGAAAGCTGTGTGCGTGCGTGTGTGTGTTCAGCTATCAGGCAACAGTTGGGAAGAGGCTGTCAGTGAGAAAGTGTGCAATGTTCCGAAGGATTAGTGATAAGGGTTGTGGGGGTGTGGGGGGAAGGAGCACTGAAGTGAAAGGGAGATTAGAAACAGAGACGGCTCAATCAGAGGGAAGAGTGGGATCAGATTTAGGAGCTCTGTTTCTGGGTGTGTTTGCTGTTAAAGGAATACTCTGGAATCTTTTGACCACGAAGTCATCTTTCATATCAAAAAAATATCTACACATTTCTCTGAGCGGAGAAAAGAGTGATCGTTAGTTCTTTAACCCTCTGGGGTCTGAGGCTATTTTCTGGCATTCTAATGATTTTGGCATGCTCTGATTTTGTTGTCAATTTCAACAAATCTAAGCAGTATTTTCAAAGTCATATGACTTTTTTGTATTCAGCACAAGTTCAGCTACAACAGTGTCTATGTAGTATGTACGTCATTATTGTACTTTTAAAAAAATGATGCTGTAAAAAGAAGTTTTAGAACTGTGTGAAAAAACATGATCTTACCCATTGTGATGCACCGTTTGGGTGACTTGAGGTGATTCTGTTCAGTCTTAGGAATGGATCAAGCACAAAAACTTAAATCTGCTCCATTGATTTGGACGATTAACTGGCCATCAAAAAATAACGTCCTATTGTTTTGGGATAAAGGGTTGGCAGTGGGAGGGGTATTCAATGAGAAGCGTAAAAATTTCCATTCCATTCAATAAGAAGAGTGAAAACCCCACCCACTGCCAACTCTTAATCCCATCAGGTCAAGTGCTCAAAACGGTTCATCACAATGGGTAAGGTCATGCTTTTTTCCACACATTCCAACACAGTTCTAATACTGCTTTTTACAACATCTTAATTTATCTTGTATTTGACTTTATTTTGGTATTTGACTATTCAGTGTGTCTTGAAATTAACTCTTGTACTATCTTACTCAGTTCAGAGCCAGAACCAACTCTGTTACTCTGTTACACAATTACTCTGCAATTTTGCTCCAACTCCAACTCCAAATTTTACTCTCTAAACTCAAAATCGAGCAAAATTAACTATTTTTGAGGAAAATACTTTTAACTCTGGAAAAATTGCTCAGTCATTTTTCCTGTTTATGCACTACAGTGCATGCATATCAACTGATATGCTCATAAGAAACAGAAGAAATATTTACACTTCCTTGAGCTGATCTTCGGCCGGATCAGGTCAAAGGTAAAAAAAAAAAAAGGCACTGCTCATCATCAGTATCGCAGTTCTCAAGATTGAATTGAATCGCTGTCCTGAATCATCCAAAGCACATAAAATCTGCATGCCATCTCGCGACAAGTTTTACCTCCAAACAGGTAGCCTAAACTATGGTTGACAGATTTGCTCCTGTTTACGGTGGGCGTTCCCACCGTGAAAGAGAAACCAATCAAAACCAAAAGAGTGAAAGTGATTATCATGCCGTTACCATGTGAACAGTCTTTTATGAATGCGTAAGCGAGCGCTCAGTGCTCCGACTCCGGTGTGACTGAGTAAGTGACTGACAAGTTTTATGTTTCGTCTAATTTAGGTAATTTAAAAAATATAATATTATTTGGCAGTGGGCACATAGGAAAGTGTAAAGTATAAAGTTTCTGTCAATGTTTATCATGCTTGTTTGCTAAAAACTCACGAAGATATTTATCTACATACATGACCTACTTATTCTAAACTTGCCGAGCTTCGCCGGAGAAGCTCTCGACCCTGGAGGGTTAAAACACACTTGCATGTAATAGAAGTCTAAGGGCAGATGTTATATTTCATGAAGACAAACTTACAATACACAGCTATATGAGGAAAAAAAAACTCATCTACTAAACCCTGGACAAGGAATTCGATAGCTTTCTGGTAGCTGACGATCATTTAAAGTTCATGGAAGGAGCCTCCAGTGTCAAGGTATGTTTTTCCGCCCTGGGAAAGTCTTTGAGATAACAAAAAATGGATAAAAATACAACCTGATTTTCATTAATTAATTAATAAAAAAATTGGCAGATTGCTCAAAGGAAAAAAATAAAACACCTCAGGGTGTATGATAATAAGAAAATAATTCACTTCTTGTGCAGTAACTCCACTTCTCATCACGTCACCTCGTCCAAAACAGGTACATTGCACCCTGAGTATATTATTCCTTCCAAAAAAAACCCCCCAAAAATCTGAGGATGAGCCAGACGAGACAGAAAGTCTTTCCGAAGCTGTTCTTATGTACATTTTCTTTGAGAAAATGTTTTGCAATAAATGTTTATTGATGGAATTCAGAATGAACAACTGCCCTTAGGGTGTATTCAGACCAGGATAGTTGGATAGTTCACTTGCTTTGGTCCGAACCAAATGTTTTTTTTAATTTTTTCATTTTGGTGCGGTTCGCTTTCACACTGTACATTTTAGTAAGCTGACCAAAATCTGTCAACAAAGCCACGCGCCCTGAGGTCGTTCAGCTATTGGTCAGAGACGACACGCGCACAAAGCATTAAGTTCAAAAGTAGTCATGGAGGCTTTCTGTGCTGTTATTCTTTTTAATGTCATCAAAGCTATATGTTTTTTTCCAGTTTTTACTGTTTTCACAATTGTGTGATTACTATGCTGTTGTACAAGTAATTTATCAACGACGACTTCAAAGGGCAAGGCGGCTACAGAGGATAGCGCTGATGAGCGCACATCATGTTGTGACAGTTCTGGCTCTTCACGCAAGACGGAGGAGGTATGTGTTGGGATATTCGCCTTATCCATCGTAATAGATTAATTTCTTTTTTGCGTCGCTAGTACCGCCACTTTTTGAAAGAATGTCCCTGATTTTAATGTAGGTCTGACGGAGTTTCTTCACTTTTAGCCGACATTGTTCTGGGGAGCGCGTGAACCCCTTCTCCTTCATTTTCTCACTGAATACAGCAAACACGTCGGCATTTTTGTGTGTTCTCTCCAAAAGCTCAGATATGTGGACATCTGCCCATATATCCACAAGGGTACGCGTTTCTTCCTCGACCCACGTTTGCCCCCTACTCATTTTTTGTACTCGCGTACCACTGGTGACTGAACGAATGTTGTAAGGTTCCCTTGACAACCGAAACAGTGTTTGCACTTTGCGGTGGAGTGTCAAGACTCTGTTTCCCATAATGCTCGACAAACGACGGAAGCTCCCGAGGTACAAAAAAGCAAAACTGTCAGATTAGGTCCGGTCTGCTTTCACACCTCCAAAAGGTCCGCACCAGAGTTCCTTTGGTCCGGACCGAGTCCGACCTTGCAGCTCGGTCTCGGTCCGCTTGTTTGGTCCGGACCAGAGTTCGGTGGTTTGTATTCAGACCAAACCAAAAGGTCCAGACCAAGGGAAATTTGGTTCGTTTGGTCCAGACCAATCAACGTAGGTGTGAATACGCCCTTAGACTTCCATTATTAGCATACTCGCACAGTCTGTCATTTTCTCAGTGCAGAGTTGGAATATGTTGAATTTGTTGTCTGGGGTCATCACAGGTACATTGATCTTGAGAATGCGTGATCTCGAGAAAAATGACAGAGTATTCCTTTAATGGCGGAGTGGCATGATGTTCATTATTACTGTTTATATCTGGAGATTTGAGAAAGCTGTGTGTGTGTGTGTGTGGGTGTGTGTGTGGGTGGGGGGGCTGTTAGGAGGGGTGATATGATAAAAAGGAACCACAAGGATGATTAATACTAATTAGAAGCAGAAATATGTGTGTGTGTGTGCCCTTCTCTTTGTGTGAGCTAATGCTCTAGATAGGAAGGAGGCTACAAGAGAGGCAGAGTAAGACCAATTTAACACACAGACACGCTGGTGCAATGGGCTACAGATAGCAAAGATGAGAGATTAGTTTGTTAGCCCCTATAACTGCACTTGCTCTGTGTGTGTGTTGGAAGTGTATTAGAGGAGAGTGTTTCAAAAGTATATTGGGGGGATTGGGATCGTGTGTTAAAAGTCTGCAACGAAACTTCACATGTTTTCATTTCACAAGCGAAGAAAAAAGCTTTCTTGGAAATAAATTTACCTTGCAGATGTTTATTAGCACAGAAGGAAGTGTAGAACATTGTCTTCAGTTTTTCACATTTGTAAAACATTTCTCATGGGATTAATGCTGACTTCCATAGTAGTGGGAAGTCGGAGCTCACCTGTTTTTGACCGTCGTGGACTCAAGCTACAAAATGAAGGACTACATGATGGTTGACTCCATGTTAAGGTGACCAGATTTCTGAGAAGAAAACCAAGGATATTTCTGGTTCAGCGGTGAAAATATCATTAAAACATCTAATGTTTTCATCTTTGTAATAAAAAGGGGGTACATTTCTGGTTTTCATGTATTTTGATAATGCATTGCATAAAAAGTGGGATTTTCTTCACTGAGTGCACTGTAGGCCAATTCTGCAACTGATTTAGGTTAACACTAATGAAAGACACTGTGAAAATCTCTGGTATGGGTCCATAATTTAGCTTTATAGACTCTTAAATTATTGTAGGCTAGCTGAAATAGATGTTTTAGATGCATCCATCTATTATTTGTAACTGCTTATCCTGTACAGGGTCACAGGCAAGCTGGAGCCTATCCCAGCTGACTATGGGCGAGAGGCGGGGTACACCCTGGACAAGTCGCCAGGTCATCGCAGGGCCAACACACAGAGACAAACAACCATTCGCACTCACATTCACACCTACAGTCAATTTAGAGCCACCAATTAGCCTAACCTGCATGTCTTTGGACTGTGAGGGAAACCAGAGCACCCAGAGGAAACCCATGCAGACACGGGGAGAACATGCAAACTCCACACAGAAAGGCCCTCGTCGGCCGCTGGGCTTGAATCCAGGACCTTCTTGCTGTGAAGTGACAGTGCTAACCACTACACCACTGTGCTGCCTGTTTTAGACCCATGAAAGTAAATATATTAAATTGATTACCATATGATGATGACGGGGGTGGCATGGTGGTGTAGTGGTTAGCACTGTAGCCTCACAGCAAGAAGGTCCTGGGTTCGAGCCCAGCAGCTGACGAGGGCCTTTCTGTGTGGAGTTTGCATGTTCTCCCCATGTCTGCATGGGTTTCCTCTGGGTGCTCTGGTTTCCCCCACAGTCCAAAGACATGCAGGTTAGGATAACTGGTGGCTCTAAATTGACCATAGGTGTGAATGTGAATGGTTGTTTGTCTCTACATGTCAGCTCTGTGGTGACCTGGCAACTTGTCCAGGGTGTACCCCGCCTCTCGCCCATAGTCAGCTGGGATAGGCTCCAGCTCACCTGCGACCCTATACAGGATAAGTGGCTACAGATAATGGATGGATGATGATGGATTCTCATGTCGTTGACAATGCATGACTATCCAGCAACACAGTTAACAATAACGAGTTCTTTTATGTGCCAGAAGGCCGATACGTTATTGGCAACTGTGATTACAAGCTTCGCAAAAGTTAGCCTTCCTCTTGGTGATTAGAAGTTTGGCTCTGTTCTCCTCAAACGTCCGAATACCCTTCAGGCACAAGTCACGCCATGTCACACGCACCTCAGCACTGCTTTCCCAGCTATCCGGGAAAATATCACATGCCTTGAAGTTCTGCTTGAGAGTGTCTTTGTATCGCATTCTGCATCTGCCAACTGCTCTCTTTCCACTGCCAAGTTGACCAAAGAAAACAGCTTTGGGTACCCCGGAATCTTCCATTCTGGCCAAATGTCCCACTCAACGAAGCTGTGCTTTGATGATTTGACTTTCTACACTTGGGATCTGACAGCGATTTAGGACCTCCACATTAGAAACCTTGTCTTTCCACTTGATGCCACATATGGATCTTAGACAGTGTTGTTGAAACTGCTCCAATAGCTTAATATGATGACGGTAGGTTGTCAAAGTTTCATACTGTAGCTATATAGAAGGGTAGTAAGAACCACAGCCTTATACACATTCATTTTCATACTCCGTCAGACACTGCTTATCCCACGGTCGATACTTGAGCATTCTGAATGCACTGCTAGCATTAGTTACAGTGGTGCTTGAAAGTTTGTGATAAAGAGAACCCAGTTAAATAAATGAGACAAAAATATTATGCTTGGTCATTTATTTATTGAGGAAAATGATCCAATATTACATATCTGTGAGTGTGTAAACCTTTGCTTTCAGTATCTGGTGTGACCCACATGTGCAGGAATAACTGCAACTAATTGTTTCCAGTAACTGTTGATCAGTCCTGCACACTGGCTTGGAGGAATTTTAGCCCATTCCTCCGTACAGAACAGCTTCAACTCGGGGATGTTTGTGGGTTTCCTCATGTAAACTGCTCACTTCAGGTCCTTCCACAACATTTCGACTGGATTAAGGTCAGGACTTTGACTTGACCATTCCAGAACATTAACTTTATTCTTCTTTAACCATTCTTTGGTACAACCCTGATTCCAAAAAAGTTGGGACAAAGTACAAATTGTAAATAAAAACGGAATGCAATGATGTGGAAGTTTCAAAATTCCATATTTTATTCAGAATAGAACATAGATGACATATCAAATGTTTAAACTGAGAAAATGTATCATTTAAAGAGAAAAATTAGGTGATTTTAAATTTCATGACAACAACACATCTCAAAAAAGTTGGGACAAGGCCATGTTTACTGCTGTGAGACATCCCCTTTTCTCTTTCCAACAGTCTGTAAATGTCTGGGGACTGAGGAGACAAGTTGCTCAAGTTTAGGGATAGGAATGTTAACCCATTCTTGTCTAATGTAGGATTCTAGTTGCTCAACTGTCTTAGGTCTTTTTTGTCGTATCTTCCGTTTTATGATGCGCCAAATGTTTTCTATGGGTTAAAGATCTGGACTGCAGGCTGGCCAGTTCAGTACCCGGACCCTTCTTCTACGCAGCCATGATGCTGTAATTGATGCAGTATGTGGTTTGGCATTGTCATGTTGGAAAATGCAAGGTCTTCCCTGAAAGAAACGTCATCTGGATGGGAGCATATGTTGCTCTAGAACCTGGATATACCTTTCAGCATTGATGGTGTCTTTCCAGATGTGTAAGCTGCCCATGCCACACGCACTAATGCAACCCCATACCATCAGAGATGCAGGCTTCTGAACTGAGCGCTGATGACAACTTGAGTCGTCCTTCTCCTCTTTAGTCCGAATGACACGGCGTCCCTGATTTCCATAAAGAACTTCAAATTTTGATTCGTCTGACCACAGAACAGTTTTCCACTTTGCCACAGTCCATTTTAAATGAGCCTTGGCCCAGAGAAGACGTCTGCGCTTCTGGATCATGTTTAGATACGCCTTCTTCTTTGAACTATAGAGTTTTAGCTGGCAACGGCGGATGGCACGGTGAATTGTGTTCACAGACAATGTTCTCTGGAAATATTCCTGAGCCCATTTTGTGATTTCCAATACAGAAGCATGCCTGTATGTGATGCAGTGCCGTCTAAGGGCCCGAAGATCACAGGCACTCAGTATGGTTTTCCGGCCTTGACCCTTACGCACAGAGATTCTTCCAGATTCTCTGAATCTTTTGATGATATTATGCACTGTAGATGATGATATGTTCAAACTCTTTGCAATTTTACACTGTCAAACTCCTTTCTGATATTGCTCCACTATTTGTCGGCGCAGAATTAGGGGGATTGGTGATCCTCTTCCCATCTTTACTTCTGAGAGCCGCTGCCACTCCGAGATGCTCTTTTTATACCCAGTCATGTTAATGACCTATTGCCAATTGACCTAATGAGTTGCAATTTGGTCCTCCAGCTGTTCCCTTTTTGTACCTTTAACTTTTCCAGCCTCTTATTGCCCCTGTCCCAACTTTTTTGAGATGTGTTGCTGTCATGAAATTTCAAATGAGCCAATATTTGGCATGAAATTTCAAAATGTCTCACTTTCGACATTTGATATGTTGTCTATGTTCTATTGTGAATACAATATCAGTTTTTGAGATTTGTAAATTATTGCATTCCGTTTTTATTTACAATTTGTACTTTGTCCCAACTTTTTTGGAATCGGGGTTGTAGAACGACTTGTGTGCTTAGGGTCGTTGTCTTGCTGATTGAGTTCATGGACAGACCTTATTTTGAGATTCAGTTCATGGATAGATGTCCTGACATTTTCCTTTAGAATTCGCTGGTATAATTCAGAATTCATTGTTCCATCAATGATGGCAAGCCGTCCTGGCCCAGATGCAGCAAAACAGGCCTAAACCATGATACTACCACCACCATGTTTCACAGCTGGGATAAGGTTCTTATGCTGGAATGCATTGTTTTCCTTTCTCCAAACATGTCGCTTTTCATTTAAACTAAAAAGCTCTATTTTGGTCTCATCTGTCCACAAAACATTTTTCCAATAGCCTTCTGGCTTGTCCACATGAACTTTAGCAAACTGCAGATGAGCAGCAATGTTCTTTTTGGAGAGCAGTGGCTTTCTCCTTGCAACCTTGCCATGCACACCATTGTTGTTCAGTGTTCTCCTGATGGCGGACTCATTAACATTAGCCAATGCAAGAAAGGCCTTCAGTTGCTTAGAAGTTACCCTGAGGTTCTTTGTGACCTCGCTGACTATTACACACCTTACTCTTGGTGTGATCTTTGTTGGTCGACCACTCCTGGGGAGGGTAACAATGGTCTTGAATTTCTTCCATTTGTACACAATCTGTCTGACTGTGGATTAGTGGAGTCCAAACTCTTTAGAGTTGGTTTTGTAACCTTTTCCAGCCTGATGAGCATCAACAACGCTTTTTCTGAGGTCCTCAGAAATCTCCTTTGTTCGTGCCATGATACACTTCCACAAACATGTGTTGTGAAGATCAGACTATGATAGATCCCTGTTCTTTAAATAAAACAGGGTGCCCACTCACACCTGATTGTCATCCCACTGATTGAAAACACCTGCTCTAATTTCACCTTCAAATTAACTGCTAATCCTAGAGGTTCACATACTTTTGCCACTCACAGATATGCAATATTGGATAATTTTCCTCAATAAATAAATGACCAAGTATAATATTTCTGTCTCATTTGTTTAACTCTTTATCCATTTTTAGGACTTGTGTGAAAATCTGATGTTTTAGGTCATATTTATGCTGAAATATAGAAAATTCTGAAGGGTTCACAAACTTTCAAGCACCACTGTATGCGCTGTGTAATCTTGTCATCTGTGGTTGCTGAATTTGACAAGATACTGACCGGATAGCAGAATTTCTCAGTAGACTTAAGTGGCACATTGTACTGTAGATGGTAACAACCGGGTTTACGTAACTTCTGTTGGGGCTGATTGGTACATGACCTCCGTCTTTGTAATGCTGATCATCAAACCAAACCTCTCTGATGCACAAACAAACTTAGTTGTTATTAGCTGGATGTCCTCAAAAGTGTGGGCGACTAATGCACAATCTTCCACGTTGAGCAAGTCACGAATCAGCATTGATCGCGTCTTTGTACAGGACTGCAGGAAAGATACTAGCATGTATCCTCCTCAATAAAATGTTTGAGCAGCTTGTTGAGTCAATATACCCAGAATCACAGTGTGGATTTAGAGCCAGGACAGGGACCACAGACATGATCTTTGCTCTGAGGCAGATCCAAGAGAAGTGCAAGGAAGAAAACATGGACCTCTACATGGTATTTATCGATCTAACCAAGGCTTTCGATACTGTGAAGGCGATGGCCTTTGGTCGATTTTACAAAAGCTCGGTTGCCCTGAAAGGTTCTTAGCGATCATCAGTCATCTGATCCATTCCCTGTTACCAATGGAACCAAGCAAGGTTGTGTTCTTGCTTCAACCCTCTTTTCCATCATGTTTTCTCTAATGCTACTGGATGCTTTTTATGAACTAGACAAGGGGGTGTATATTCAGTTTCGTTTAGATGGTGGCCTGTTCAACTTAAGATGCCTGCAGTCCTGTACGAAGACGCGATCAATGATTACCATATATGCCACTAGTAATGGACAATGTATTTAAAAATATACAAATCACACAACATAATTTAAATAAACAGTTTACTTCAATCCAAGCAATTTCAAGGTATGGTAATTATTATTATTATTATTATTATTATTATTATTATTATTATTATTATTATTGAGGATACAAAGGATTCTTGATCTCCCATAGCCTAAATTGTAGCCATAGCTGAATTGATGATCGAGCCTAAATGAGTAGCCTTAAGCAAAAAGTGTAGTCCGCTGTACATCACAACAAATTATACAAATTACTGACACTTTGGTAACATTACCGTAAGCCTACAGCTTTCCATAGCCAGCTACTCTGTGGGATAACACACCAATTTGTGTGTAAGTTAGCTTAGGCTGTTACTGTAAACTGTTACAATTTTACCTCAGCTGGATTTCTGTTACAGCAATGCTACATCTAGCAACAACTTCAGCTGACTGATCGGCGTTGCCCTGAGATTTCTCCTGTTAGCATTGGCCACAGTAGGCTACTGTTTATTAGGTCAACCGTTACATTTCAGTACAGTGTGACAAGCAGTGTTATGTCATATACAACATCACAAAATGTAGCTTACACATTTAAAGGCTAAATAACATAGATGACAAACAATGTCACTTCGGCCTACAAGAAAAAACTATGGTTCACCTGTCCAGGAATGGATGAAGCGATCTATCAAAGCTTAATGAATGACTTTAGTTTAGGCAAAGATTCTAGCACGCTGCTAAAAAGTTGTTCCTCGGCTCCACCAGTAAAACACTGGAAAGGATCTCGCCAGAGGCATTCTAGAACATCTCTGCTATTAGCCTGAGCCCATCTTAAAGTGATGCACAAAACAATACATGAGGCTTCTGCTGAAATCTGGTAGATGTGTCGGTCTGTTGTTTTTTTACGTCTGTTTTTTTTTTTCTGGGTCTGTCAGTCATGGTTAAAAACGGGGACATTTCCAGGGACAGCTCCAGCCGTGGACAGGCCACCAAAAATGGGGACTGTCCCTGGAAAACGGGGACGTCTGGTCACCCTACTCCATTTGCTTCTTTTGCTAGCGAGGTGCTCGCCAGCTAACTGTCATGAGTGATGTATATTTTCCTCCTTCTCAAAAATCAAACAAACATATGGATACTCATTTAAAGGTAAGAAATGCTACCTTGTTCATTTGTTGATGTCACTTGCAGAACTCACGGGTTGAGCAAGTCGTCTCGGGTTCCTGAACAGAAATTGTGAGTTTTGGGCTTTTTCTCCAAATTGGAATTCGGAAATGATGACCTTGTGATGTTGACATGATCGCAGCATAAGTTCCAAGGCATTTTGTTTGGTAAGTTTGGTAAGTTCTTATCCATATATGGTATTCTGGTTCACATCATTAAAATGATTTTAATCGACCAATCAAAATCCATTTTCAGAATTCGAGTGTATTTTTTAGAGTTTGAGTAACTGTCGGAAGGTTGGTTACATTTTCCGGTTTTCCATGAAGAGATGTTTATTTGACATTTATGGAAGGAGCCTCCAGTGTCAGAGGTGAAATTTGTCTAAGTTTTTTGACACGGTAGAATCTTTGGGATGGAGTTTTTGAGGTGAGGGAACAAAAGTTTATCACTATTTGACCATAATTGTTAACAGGAACTAGCTTAAAATTTTGCGGACATTCCACAGATAAATAAAAGTATGACACATTTACAGACATGAAGGCAAATCGTAATTACTGGCAAGTGAGATCATATCACCCTGTCATTTTTTGTGTTTTATTGCTCGTATTGTTCGTATTGTTCTGCTCGCTGTTGTATGCTACATAATTCTGAAGCTGGAGGTGGTTTATGTCTTAAATCTCAGTTAACCTCCTGACATGAAATTATTCTTTCACTGGTGAATCTCTTTCTCTCGGGACCGGGAACCCCTTCTCCATCCCTTCACACACATAGCTCAGGCTATTGAGTTGTCCCAAGTGCGTTCTTCAGCCTCCATCTCCATTGTTTTCTGCCTTATTGATTTCAACCAGACTGCCTTGTGTCACCACAACAAGCTCCCTATTTGTCCGGATTTGTGTTCTCTCTCTCTCTCTCTCTCTCTCTCTCTGTCTGTCTTTCCTATCTCCGTCCTCCACCCTAATTCTTTCCCTTCTCTAGAATGAATGACCTCTCTTAAATAAAAAAGGTCTTTAAAAGCCTTGGCCAGATGCTTATTAAATTGCAATCAGCTGTCTCTCCATGATGGAGTTCACATTTGGATTTTACTTTGGCGTCTATTAAAAATCACTGCTGGTATTCAGAAACACTGAAAATAACCGTCTGTCTAAATTACTTTGGAATCTGAAACTCTCTCCCCATCCAGAATTCCACCATAGCATGGACACTGTCCTGATGTTCTGGACAGAAAGAAGAAAATCAGATTCAGTCCTGCTAAATCAATCAATTAGGCTACGCATTTAATTCCAACAAAAACGATCCTTGAAGACCACATTCAGTTTGCAGTGTTACACCAGCTAGCTAGGTCATGTTTAGCTACTGTAATGATAACCTCTTGGTGTAATATATTATGACAGAGTTTTAGGGCTATTGTCAGAAAAAGAAATAAATTATGAAATCATGGAGATGGGTAATATTTTGTGGGAAAAATATCTGAGGTTAATATTAAATTTACGAGAAAACACTCAAATTCTCGATTAAATTTGTAAATTTACAAGATTAAATTTTTGGAAAAAATAGTGTTTTTTTTTACCCCACTGTGTTTCACTTTGCAAGGCTGGATTAACATCAGCACACCATAGAAGTCATGGCTGAGCCGGGAGTTACAGGAAATGCAGTCGTTCCTTCTTGACTGCAGAACACGGTATAAAAGAATAAAGTGTGAAGAGATTTTCAACTACATTTCTCAGAATGCACTGCAGCCGGGAAGTTGGAAAGCATGCGATTATTGTCTCAGAGAGATTTTTCTCATAAATTTATGACTTTAAACTTGGAAATTGAGTTTGTTTTTTTTTCAAGGAATATTACCCCCACAGGCTCCCCCTAATTTGCCATCATAAATATTGAGTTTTATGAAACACTTAAAATTATAGAGCAGTGTGGGAAATAAGGCTGGACTGGTGGACATTGACTGGTAATTTTGGCATTTGTCCATTTGTATTTCAAAAGCATCGGACCGGATGGCCGATAAAAAACAATCAGGGCTCAACATTAGCGGTAGTCTGACTAGATGGGGCAACTAAATGTTCAGTCCAGACAAGTCAAATCCACATCTGCTTGTCTGATGGGACAAGTTGAATTATTGCTAACTTTCCTGGAAGTTCTGGGAGTCTCCCGCTTATTGATAGTGGCTCCCTGAGAGAGAGAGAGAGAGAGAGAGTGCAAGTGTATGCTGATTGCTCTGTCTTGCTAAGTAGACCAATCAGTGTTCTGTGTGGGTGGGCTTTATGTGTTCTTTTTGGATGGAGAGTCCATCAGTTCAGTATATCCAGGAGCATTGTGACAGAGTGCCAAAAAACCAAAACCCACTTCACCTCAGACTACATGAAAGATCCACCTGTGTGCAAAGTGCCACATGATCTGTCACATGATGTCTGTATAAATCAACCTGTTCTAGAAGGACCCTGACTCTGAAACGCTATTATTGCTTGTGTCACACATTGGTATTTCAGCCTTGCATATGTATGGCGTATCAGGATACGTGGCAGTAAGAAATAAGTCACAGCATCGTCAGCTTACGTAGCTAATACTCTACAATATGTAACATGATCTGCTTGTACGCCAGGGTGTGGCATATTTTTAAGTCCACATTTAAAAATCCATAGCACATACACTATATTGCCAAAAGTATTTGCTCACCTGCCTTGACTCACATATGAGCTTAAGTGACATCCCATTCCTAATCCATAGGGTTCAATATGACGTTGAACAGAACAGCTTCAACTCTTCTGGGAAGGCTGTCCACAAGGTTTAGGAGTGTGTTTATGGGAATTTTTGACCATTCTTCCAGAAGCACATTTGTGAGGTCACACATTGATGTTGGACAAGAAGGCCTGGCTCTCAGTCTCCACTCTAATTCATCCCAAAGGTGTTCTATCAGGTTGAGGTCAGGACTCTGTGCAGGCCAGTCAAGTTCATCCACACCAGACTCTGTCATCCATGTCTTTATGGACCTTGCTTTGTGCACTGGTGCACAGTCATGTTGGAAGAGGAAGGGGCCAGCTCCAAACTGTAAAAACAGTCTACATGCCTAGGTGCTTGATTTTATATACCTGTGGCCATGGAAGTGATTGGAACACCTGATTCCAATAATTTGGATGGGTGAGCAAATACTTTTGGCAATATAGTTGTGGCAGCGGGGGCGTGGTCAAGTGCCGGTCTGTGACAGGAGGGCGGAGTTGGGGAAGGTAAGTGGCAGAATCGCTTCACCTGAGTGTAATTAACCTGTGTTTTGTGTGTGTTCTCCCCAGTAAACCGCCCTACTTAAGGAGGGAAAGGGAGAGCGGAAGGGAGCTTCTTCGCCGGCAGAGCCGACAGTGTGTGTGTGTGTGTGTCTCTGCCTGCTTACTTTAAAATATTGTTAGACTGAAAAGTTCGGCAATAAAGCCTTGTGAGAACCTTGATCTCTGTCCTGCCGTCCTCTGTGCTCCACCCACACGCTATTCTCGCTACAGTGGTGCCGAAACCCGGGAAACGGTGGAGCATCAGTTCTGCAGCCCCATGGAATCCTCCCCGTTCGCGGACTTGGTCCACGCCCTTGCCACGGCTCAGCAGAGCCAGCACCAGGCACTCGTCACGCTTCAGAAGGAGCAGGAGCGCCGCTTCGAAGCCCTGGTGCTGGCTCAACAGGAAGATCGAGAGGCGTTCCGGCGTCTCCTCGCGTCAGCGGGGTCCACCAGCGCCCCGGCCGCGGGCCCGTCTCCCCTCACCTTAACTAAGATGGGCCCGCAGGACAACCCTGAGGCTTTCATCAAGTTGTTCGAACAGGTCGCAGAAGCCTCGGGGTGGCCGATGGAGCAGAGCGCGGCGCGCCTCCTCCCCCTCCTGACGGGAGAGGCGCAGCTGGCCGCACTACAGCTCGCCGCCGATCGCCGGCTGGCCTACGCCCACCTTCGCTGGGCTGTCCTCCAGCGCGTGGGGTGCACGCCGGAGCAGCAGCGCCAGCGCTTCCGTGCGCTGCGGATGGAGGAAGTCGGCAGCCCGTTCGCGTTCGGCCAGCAGCTCCGGGACGCCTGCTGGCGGTGGCTGAGGGCCGAAGATCGCGATGCCGAGGGAATCATCAACCAGGTGGCGCTGGAACAGTTCATCGCCCGCTTACCAGCCGGAACCGCGGAGTGGGTCCAGTGCCACCGCCCGGCGTCGCTGGATCAGGCCGTGGGACTGGCGGAGGATCATCTGGTGGCTGTTCCGGCGGCAGGACAACCACCGACATCGTCTTCTCTCTCCTCTTCTCTCTCTCTTTCTCTCCCCCCTCCTCCCGTGTCCCGTCCTCGCCCCATTCCCCCACCACGGAGGCGAGGGCCGGCTCCACCCCAGCCGGCCCGCCGCACCCGTGGTGCCCTCCCGTTTCTCCCTTCTGTGTCTGTCTCTCCCCCCCCTCAGGTGAGTGAGCCTCAGAACACAGCTGCAGAGGGAAGGCCTGGGCCGGTTTGCTGGCGCTGCGGGGAACCGGGCCACCTGCAGCAACAGTGTGCAGCGATGGAGGTGGGGGCGGTGGTGCGGATCCTCGACGCGCCAGAGGCTACCCTCGATCAGGCCGGAGCGTATCGCATACCGGTAAGTGTACAAGGGGCTACATATCAGGCGTTGGTGGATTCAGGCTGCAATCAGACCTCAATCCGCCAAAGCCTGGTGCAAGACGAGGCATTGGGGGGAGCACAAGGGGTGAAGGTGTTGTGTGTGCACGGGGATGTTCACAGCTACCCGTTGGTGTCGGTCCACATATATTTCAGAGGGGAAAAATCAATAGTGAAGGCGGCGGTTAATCCTCGCCTTACCCACTCTTTGATCTTGGGGACTGATTGGCTGGGATTTCAGGGTTTGATGGCACGCCTAGTAAAGAGTGGGTCCTGCCGGTTGATAGGGGAGGGTCCCGGTGTCGCTTTGGCTGGAGCGGCGGTCGCAGAGCCGTCTACGTCATCTCCGCGACAGAGTGAGGAGCCCCCGGCCCCTCCTCTTTCTATTGGGGAATCCCTCGCGGATTTCCCACTGGAACAATTACGAGACGAGACTCTGCGACACGCGTTTGACCAAGTGAGAGTAATCGATGGTCAAACACTCCAGCTGAACGCCACCCCGCCCTTCCCCTATTTTTCTATTTTGAAGGATAGGTTATACCAAGTGACGCAGGACACTCAGACGAAAGAGCGGGTCACCCAGTTGTTAATTCCAAAGAGCCGCCGGGAATTGGTATTCCAGGCGGCTCATTTTAATCCCATGGCTGGACACCTCGGGCAGGATAAGACACTCGCCTGGATAATGGCCTGATTCTATTGGCCGGGGATTCGCGGCGACGTCCGTAAGTGGTGTACGGCGTGCCGCGAATGCCAGTTAGCAAATCCAGCGGCCATTCCAAAAGCGCCCTTGCGCCCCCTACCATTAATCGAGACCCCGTTCGAAAGAATTGGGATGGATCTCGTCGGGCCATTAGACCGGTCAACACGTGGGTACCGCTTTATATTGATTCTGGTGGACTATGCAACGCGATACCCGGAAGCGGTGCCTCTTCGCAATATCTCAGCACGCAGTATTGCAGAGGCCCTCTTCCACGTCATCTCCCGGGTTGGAATCCCGAAAGAGATTCTGACTCACCAGGGCACCTCGTTTATGTCACGAACACTGAGCGAACTGTATGGGCTACTGGGTATTAAGCCGATCCGCACCAGCGTTTATCACCCACAGACGGACGGTTTAGTTGAACGGTTCAATCGCACCCTCAAGAATATTATCAAAAAATTCGTAAGTGAGGACGCACGTAACTGGGATAAGTGGCTCGAACCCTTGCTGTTTGCAGTGCGAGAGGTCCCCCAAGCCTCCACGGGGTTCTCCCCATTTGAATTATTATATGGGCGTAAGCCGCGCGGCATCTTGGATGTACTGCGGGAAAATTGGGAGGAGGGACCTTCACAGAGCAAAAACGAAATTCAGTACGTTATGGATCTGCGCGCAAAACTCCACACGCTCACCCACCTAACTCAGGAGAATTTGCGCCAGGCCCAGGAACGGCAAACCCGCCTGTACAACAAGGGCACACGCCTTAGAGAGTTCACTCCGGGAGATAAGGTACTCGTCCTGTTGCCCACGTCGAGCTCCAAATTAATCGCCAAGTGGCAAGGACCCTTTGAGGTCACACGGCGAGTCGGGGACGTCGACTATGAGGTTAGGCGAACGGACAGGGAGGGGGCGCGACAGATCTACCACCTCAATCTGTTAAAACTCTGGAAAGAGGAGGTCCCCGTGGCGTTGGTGTCGGTAGTTCCGGAGAAGGCGGAGCTGGGGCCGGAGGTCCAAAAAGGGACATTGGCATCTCGTACCTCTCCGGTCCCCTGTGGAGACCACCTCTCCCCGACCCAACTCACGGAGGTCGCCCAGTTGCAGGCCGAGTTTTCGGATGTATTCTCGCCCCTGCCCGGTCGCACTAACCTCATAGAACACCACATAGAGACGCCCCCGGGGGTGGTAGTGCGGAGCCGTCCTTATAGATTACCCGAACACAAAAAAAAGGTAGTTCGGGACGAACTTCAGGCCATGCTCGAAACGGGCATCGTCGAGGAGTCCCACAGTGACTGGAGCAGCCCGGTGGTCTTAGTTCCTAAGGCCGATGGCTCGGTCCGGTTCTGTGTGGACTATAGAAAAGTCAACGCGGTGTCTAAATTCGACGCGTACCCAATGCCTCGTATTGATGAGCTGCTCGATCGACTAGGCACGGCTCGCTTTTACTCGACACTGGATTTGACGAAGGGATATTGGCAGATCCCCTTGACTCCATTATCCTGGGAGAAAATGGCCTTTTCCACACCGTTCGGCTTACACCAGTTCGTCACACTTCCGTTTGGGCTGTTTGGGGCGCCCGCTACGTTTCAGCGGCTGATGGACCGGGTCCTCCGGCCCCACGCCACCTACGCGGCTGCGTACCTAGACGACATCATTATTTATAGTAATGACTGGCAGCGGCACCTGCAACACCTGAGGGCCGTCCTTAGGTCGCTGAGGCGGGCGGGGCTCACTGCCAACCCGAAGAAGTGTGTGATTGGGCGGGTGGAAGTACGGTATCTGGACTTCCGCTTGGGTAACGGGCAGGTGCGTCCCCAAATTAATAAGACAGCAGCAATTGCGGCCTGCCCGAGACCCAAGACCAAAAAGGGGGTGAGACAGTTCCTGGGGCTGGCTGGCTATTATCGTAGGTTTATACCTAATTATTCGGACGTCACCAGCCCGCTGACTGACCTCACTAAAAAGGGGGCGCCAAATCCGGTCCAGTGGACGGAGCAGTGCCAGCGGGCTTTCTCTGAGGTAAAGGCTGCACTGTGTGGGGGGCCACTTTTGCACTCCCCTGACTTCTCTCTCCCTTTTTTGTTACAGACGGATGCATCGGACAGAGGGCTGGGGGCCGTTTTGTCCCAGCAGGTGGGGGGAGAGGACCGCCCAGTGTTATACATCAGCCGGAAGCTGTCAGTGCGTGAGGGGCGCTACAGCACTATCGAGAAAGAGTGCCTGGCCATCAAGTGGGCGGTCCTCGCCCTCCGTTACTACCTGCTGGGGCGCTCTTTCACCCTCTGTTCGGACCACGCGACCCTCCAGTGGCTCCACCGCATGAAGGATGCCAACGCACGGATCACCCGTTGGTATCTGGCGCTCCAACCTTTCAACTTCAAGGTGGTCCACAGGCCGGGGGCGCAGATGGTCGTGGCGGACTTCCTCTCCCGTCAAGGGGGGGGGGGGGGGGAGTCGGCTGCGGGCCGGACGGGCGCCCGGCCTGAGTCGGGCGGTGGGGGTATGTGGCAGCGGGGGCGTGGTCAAGCACCGGTCTGTGACAGGAGGGCGGAGTTGGGGAAGGTAAGTGGCAGAATCGCTTCACCTGAGTGTAATTAACCTGTGTTTTGTGTGTGTTCTCCCCAGTAAACCGCCCTACTTAAGGAGGGAAAGGGAGAGCGGAAGGGAGCTTCTTCGCCGGCAGAGCCGACAGTGTGTGTGTGTGTGTGTGTCTCTGCCTGCTTACTTTAAAATATTGTTAGACTGAAAAGTTCGGCAATAAAGCCTTGTGAGAACCTTGATCTCTGTCCTGCCGTCCTCTGTGCTCCACCCACACGCTATTCTCGCTACAATAGTGTATGTAGAAGCTTTGATACATTGCACATACGTCACGTGTACGCCATAAAAACGAAAGCTATGCAGCAGTGATGCAGCGGGAACGTTGCTCAAACACCTATTATGCTGTGCGAATGCTGTAGTTGATATGTGTCTGATGAAGGTGGCTCCAGGGCTGGCTGGGTGGATGCGGCTGATGTCTTCCTTCTTCCCTTGTCCTTCTTGGGTCCTGCCTTCTTTGCTGGCATGATGCTTTCTTGACTGTGACAAATGACAACGAACACAGCATGGGGCCCCCTTTTATACCCACCTGTGAACACTGCAGGTACGCAACAGCAATTTCACACGTAAGAACGAAACGCCACGCCAACGAAATGGTTACGCCACAGCAACGCATCATACACCACACATACGCCTCAGCACACCATAACTTTACGTCCCTTGAACCCCATACAAACCCCAGATACACCACAGTAATGCCACACATAGGCCATGTACGTCACAGGACTTTAATTTTGGACAAAATACGCCTCATTTCTTGGCATTTGAGGCACATGCCGCTTATGTGGCAAGATACAAGACAGTGTGACACAAGGATAAGCAAGCAACATGAAAACCAAGGGGCATTCCAAACAGGTCAGAGGCAAAGTTGTGGAGAAGTATAGATCAGGGTTGGGTTATAAAAAAAATCCCGATCTTTGAATATCCGAAGGAGCACCATTAAATCCATTATAGCAAAATGGAAACAATATGTCACCACTACAAACATGACAAGTGTTAGGACTAGGACTGTTTTGGCCTCTAGAGGCCGCTGTTATTTCCTTTTCATGTCGTGTTTATTTTGGCCTCTAGAGGCCGCCACTGTTCCTGTGTCTTGTGTTTGTGTTAATTGCCTAATTATCTTCACCTGTGTCCTTAATTAGTTTGTCTATTTATACCCCTGAGTTCAGTCCTCTTGTCACGGAGTCTTTGTGCTGTTATGTTTATCTCCAGTTTCCTTTGTACTGTGTTTTTTGATCTTCTTAGCTTTTGTATTTTTGCACTTTGCTTTTCTTTTGGATTATACTCTTTGGTTTTTTTTGTCTTTTGTTTTGCCCTGTATATAGTGTATATAGTTTAAATAAACCTTTTGATTCTTTTTCTACTTCCGCCTCACGCCTCTGCATTTGAGTCATCCCCCTGGTGGCCTAGTGGGGGTTTGCTGGATTATCACACCAACGAACCAGGTTCGAATCCCAGCAAAACCCTAACAGAAAGACTCCGTCATGACCGACTCAGCAGAGGCTGCTTCAACTGTCTACCCGGCCAACCTTCAGGGAATTATGGCAGCTTTGACACGCTTCGGAGCGACCATGGACGCTCATGGACGTACGCTCACCAGCCAACGTGAGGCCCTCGCTCGCCACGAGGAACTGCTTCAGCAAATTGGGAAAACCCTGGCACAGCTGACATCTCTGCCTGCATCTCCTGCTCCTAATCCAGTTCCTGCTCCTGATCCAGCTCCCACTCCTGCTCCAGTGCCTCCTGCAATGCTGCCTTCTTCACCTCGCGAACCCAGCCTTCCTGCACCACAGAGGTATGACGGCAAGCACAGTGAGTGCCGAGAGTTCCTTACCCAGTGTCAACTCACCTTTGAGCTTCAGCCTACCACCTACAATACGGATCGCCGCAAGATTGCCTTTGTGATCACCTTATTAGCTGGTAAGGCGCGAGCCTGGGCTACTGCTATCTGGCAAAGACAGGGATCTGAGTGCTTTGATTTCCAGCTGTTTTCTGAAGAGATGCTTCGGGTCTTCGATCAGGCAGACATCAGTACCGACGCAGCCCGAAAGCTCATGTCCATCCGGCAAGGAGGAAGCGTCGCAGATTACGCCATCTCGTTCCGAACACTCGCAGCAGTAAGTGGATGGAACGAGACTGCCCTGGTGTCAGCCTTCCACCATGGTCTGTCTGACCCCATCAAGGACGGTCTGGCCTCTATTGGATGCCCAAGTGACCTCGAAACCCTCATCTCACATGCTATTCGTCTGGACAACAGGATGAGAGAACGCCACCAAGCCTTGAGCCCCCCCAGCCTCCCTACCTCTACCTGGAGACCGTCTACCTCCTTCAGTGACTGTCCAGAACCCATGCAAGTGGGTCGTACTCGCCTCTCCGCATCTGAGAGGGAGCGCAGAAGGAGGGACAAGTGCTGCATCTACTGTGGCAAGCCTGGTCACTTCCGAGCATCATGTCCCGAACTCTTGGGAAAAGGACCGCCCCGTCCAGCCGAGGGAGGGTTGTGACGGGGCCTACCCTCTCTCCCGGACTCCCTGGCCAAGGAATCTACATCCCGGTCTCCATCTCCTGGGGTGAGTCTGTCCACTCTTGTCAAGCTTTGATAGACTCAGGGGCGGCTGGGAACTTTATGGATATTCACTTCGCCCAAAGCATCAATATTCCGACTGCACCTCTTGAAGTCCCACTGTCTGTGTCTGCCCTCGATGGCCAAGCGTTAGGTGATGGAAGAGTCACCCAAGTTACTTCTCCAGTTTTCCTCCAGTCTCAAGGTCACAAGGAAGAAATATCCCTGCACCTGATTCCTTCACCTGAGTTCCCAGTTATTCTAGGCCTTCCTTGGCTTACTCGCCACAACCCTCGCATAGACTGGGTAACAAGCCAGGTTGTGGAATGGGGCCCTGCATGCCATGCCTCTTGTCTGCTCTCTAGCTCTCCTGTGTCTCCTGCCGAGCCCCCTGATCTCACCGAGTTATCTCAAGTTCCCACAGAGTACTGGGATCTCAAGGAGGTATTCAGCAAGAGCAGGGCCGCCGTTCTTCCTCCGCACCGGGCCTACGACTGTGCCATCGACTTGCTCCCTGGGACTACCCCTCCTCGTGGCAGACTGTTTTCACTCTCTCAGCCAGAACGCAAGGCCATGGAGGAATACCTCAAAGATGCCCTGGTCTCTGGGTTTATTCGACCCTCCACTTCACCTGCTGGAGCCGGCTTCTTCTTTGTCGGCAAGAAGGATGGGGGGCTCCGACCATGTATTGATTACAGGGGCCTGAATAAGATCACTGTGCGCAACCGATATCCCCTTCCGCTGATGTCCACAGCTTTCGACCTGCTCCAAGGCGCCACCGTCTTCA
Source organism: Neoarius graeffei (assembly GCF_027579695.1). Taxonomy (NCBI): domain Eukaryota; kingdom Metazoa; phylum Chordata; class Actinopteri; order Siluriformes; family Ariidae; genus Neoarius; species Neoarius graeffei. The sequence goes on from NC_083570.1 coordinate 19,599,352, forward strand.
CCAAGTTGGACCTACGGAACGCATACCACCTCATCCGTATCCGACAGGGAGACGAGTGGAAGACTGCCTTTAACACCCCGTCTGGGCACTACGAATACCAGGTGATGCCCTTCGGACTCACCAACGCACCAGCTGTTTTTCAGGCCCTAATCAACGACGTCTTAAGGGACATGATTAACCTATATGTTTTTGTCTACCTCGACGACATCCTTATCTTTTCCAAGACCGTGCAGGAGCACCGCCACCATGTCCGCCAGGTTCTCCAGAGGCTGCTACAGAACAATCTGTTCGCCAAGGCCCAGAAATGCGAATTTCATGTTCCCGAGGTCTCCTTTCTGGGATTTATTGTACGGACAGGCCAACTCCAAATGGACCCTGCCAAGACCCTGGCCGTCCGGGATTGGCCTACTCCCAAGTCCGTTAAGGAGGTTCAGCGGTTCTTAGGATTCGCTAACTTCTACCGCAAGTTCATCAGGAACTTCAGTTCTGTGGCAGCACCCATGTCAGACCTCACCAAAGGGACAGGTGGATCTTATGGCTGGTCTCCTCAGGCAGAAAAGGCGTTCAAAGACCTCAAGGACCGCTTCTGCACGGCACCCATTCTGGTTCTCCCGGACACCTCCCAACCATTCATCGTGGAGGTGGACGCCTCGGACAGTGGTGTCGGCGCGGTGCTCTCTCAACGTTCGGAAGGAAAGCTGCACCCCTGCGCTTACTTCTCCCACCGCCTGAGTCCTGCTGAGTCCCGGTACGATGTGGGGGATCGAGAACTGCTAGCGGTCAAACTGGCCCTTGAGGAGTGGAGGCACTGGCTGGAGGGAGCACAACATCCATTCCTGGTTTGGACTGACCACAAGAACCTGGAGTACCTCCAGCAAGCCAAGAGACTGAACCCTCGACAGGCTAGGTGGGCCCTGTTTTTCAGTCGGTTTGACTTCACCCTCTCGTACCGCCCCGGCTCCAAGAACACCAAACCTGACGCACTGTCCAGACTGTTCTCTGCCACTAACAGGGAGAATGAAGTCGGGCCTATTATCCCTGTGTCCCGGATTGTGGCCCCTGTCCGCTGGGGTATTGAGGAGGCTGTCCGACGAGCCCAACGCCAGGACCCCGGTCCTGGGACGGGGCCACCAGGCCTCTTGTACGTCCCACATCAAGCCCGGGCCAAGGTTCTCCAGTGGGGTCACTCTTCCCCTCTCACCGCCCACCCGGGAGCTCGGAGGACCCTGGACTTCCTGAAAAGACGCTTCTGGTGGCCTAACATGGAGAAGGAAGTAAGGTCATTTGTCCTGTCCTGTGAGGTTTGCACCAGAACCAAGAACCCACGACAGCGTCCCCAGGGTCTCCTGCATCCTCTGACCATTCCCCGGCGTCCCTGGTCCCACGTGGCAGTCGACTTTATCACGGGTCTCCCTGAGTCACAAGGTAACACGGTCATTTTGGTCTTAGTTGACAGATTCTCCAAGGCCTGCCGCTTCATACCACTGTGCAAACTCCCCTCTGCTCTTGAAACTGCGAAACTTTTGTTTAATCATGTCTTCCGAGTCTTTGGTCTTCCACAGGACATCGTCTCAGACCGAGGGCCCCAGTTCTCCTCCCGAGTGTGGCACGGGTTCTGCAAGGTCATCGGAGCCACTGCCAGCCTCTCCTCTGGGTTTCACCCACAGTCCAATGGTCAGACGGAGAGGCTCAACCAGGACCTGGAAACCACCCTGCGAGGCCTGGCTATGGATAACCCGACATCGTGGAGCACCTGGCTGCCATGGGCGGAGTACGCCCACAACACCCTGCAGTCATCGGCCACCAAGCTGTCGCCATTCCAGTGCCAATTCGGGTTCCAGCCACCTCTGTTCCCGGACCAGGAGGAGGACGCGGGGGTGCCCTCGGTCAACCAATATGTGAGACGGTGTCGCAAGACCTGGAGCAAGGTCAGGAAGACCCTCATACAGACCTCCAGAACCAACCAGACTCAGGCCAACCGCCATAGAAGACCTGCACACGCTTTCCGCCCTGGGCAGCGTGTTTGGCTGTCCACTAAGGACCTTCCACTGCGGGTGGAGAACCGCAAGCTTGCTCCTCGCTACATTGGCCCCTTCAAGGTGGTGCGCAGGGTGAACCCTGTCTCCTACCGGCTCCAGTTGCCCCGGACTCTGAGGATCAACCCCACTTTCCATGTTTCCCTGTTACGGCCCGTACTGACGTCTACGTATGCCCCTGCCCCTAGGAACCCCCCACCCCCCCGCATCTTCCAGGGGCAGACTGTGTTCACTGTGAATCGCCTGCTTGACTCCCGCCGGGTCCGCGGCGGGTTGCAATACCTGGTGGACTGGGAGGGCTATGGTCCTGAGGAGCGCTGCTGGGTTCCTGCTCGGGATGTCCTTGATAAAGAACTATGTCGGGACTTCCATTCGGCCCATCCGGATCGCCCTGGGAACGTCAGGAGACGCTCCTAGAGGGGGGGGTCCTGTTAGGACTAGGACTGTTTTGGCCTCTAGAGGCCGCTGTTATTTCCTTTTCATGTCGTGTTTATTTTGGCCTCTAGAGGCCGCCACTGTTCCTGTGTCTTGTGTTTGTGTTAATTGCCTAATTATCTTCACCTGTGTCCTTAATTAGTTTGTCTATTTATACCCCTGAGTTCAGTCCTCTTGTCACGGAGTCTTTGTGCTGTTATGTTTATCTCCAGTTTCCTTTGTACTGTGTTTTTTGATCTTCTTAGCTTTTGTATTTTTGCACTTTGCTTTTCTTTTGGATTATACTCTTTGGTTTTTTTTGTCTTTTGTTTTGCCCTGTATATAGTGTATATAGTTTAAATAAACCTTTTGATTCTTTTTCTACTTCCGCCTCACGCCTCTGCATTTGAGTCATCCCCCTGGTGGCCTAGTGGGGGTTTGCTGGATTATCACACCAACGAACCAGGTTCGAATCCCAGCAAAACCCTAACAACAAGAGAAGGCATAATGTTGACATAATGTTTCATGAGTGTTATTATAGTACCTATATATGAGTACCAGTAAGTTGTAACCAACTGGAACATTCTTGCCCCCCCATACTTTTTTCTAGACATGGAACTGACCTGTGTGTGCTACTGTTTTCTTGGGTAGAACTTTAAAGGAGATACACAGAACCTTTATTTTTTAAATGCATTTCTGAGTGGATAGTATCTCCATCCTTGACTCTTGTATGCTGCATAAATGGGAATAAAAATATATATATTTTTGAGAGATTTAAAATCGACCTCAAAGTTGGCATTTGAGCTGCCCCGCTGAGCCAGCCAGCCCTGAGTGCATGACATCACTGCAGTAACCAGTTTTAAGGCCAAGGCCTTTTACAGCTATAGACCAAAAGTCATATAAATAAAAATGTATGGTGAAAGTAAGAAATACCGTTACCGACTTGCTCAACTAAGACTGATTTGACTTCATTGATTGTGGTTTGACTCTCATTAAAAACAGGATAGGTGTTATAACTTATGCAACGTACATGTACATACATGCATTTTCACTGATAAAACGTAAAAGGCTAATTAAATAATCAGATGAACTGAGACAATCACATTCTGAAGCAAATTAAACAATCTTATACCGGGAACTTAAATACACAATACAAGTTACATGTATTAATCTAAATGCAGGTAAATAACGAGTGTTGTTTTTGTTGTTTTGTATCCAAATGAGAGTCGCTTCTTACCCATCTGTGTTCTCGCTTCTTGAAGGCCGACCTTGTGGCCGATTGTTTTGAAACAATCTGACTTTCAGTTGTTCGTTCAGTTCTCTGTTCATTCACTTTTTCCACGTAAGGGCGAGATATTGCTGCTAAGGCAAGTATATCCAGCAGAGAAATCAGACGGCTGCTCCACTCATTCTCCCCATACTGAGTATTCCACCATTACTGCTCGGCTCAGGCAATTACTAAAACCTGGGATGAGACAGGACATCACCAGTTTTAGCAACAACCATGGGGAGGTCACTGCCCAAGCGATAATATGTCATGTCCCATCCCGGGTTTTAGCAACAACCCTCGGCTCACATTCCGGGAGAAATGAACTGGTGCAACTGAACTTACTTTCCTTTTCTTGTAGTTTTCTTTGCCTTTAATTGTTGGTACTGCACCCTCTTTCAATATGGGCTTATAGCCAACGCTCCTTAACAGATCAGAGGTCTTCAGTAAAATGTGCAGAGCAGAGGAGAGACCACTTTGTAGGCGTCCAATGTACCTGTGAATTTCTCACAAAATGTGTCCAAATCTTTGCAGTTTGAACATTCTTGGGCCAAGAATGCAACGTAAATCCACCTTCTGTCATGTTGCTGCACCAGCCAGCAACACATCTACGTGGCATGGCAATAAATTAGCTTAAAATGGAAGCTCAAAGTTGCAGTCAGCTCTGTGTTTTAGTATAGCAGAAATGGCGATGAGACCGATAGCCTTCCTGCGGTGACGTCACAGATGTCAAGGTCATTCACTCAGACTGCTACCTATATGAATCATTTTAATCATAAAAATGACTATATTAGATTTATTGTTAGTGCTTAAAGCTATTCCTGTGCCATTCTTGAGGTCTCAAGACATTTATAAACAAAAAGTGAGGCCATGGTTCTGTGTATCTCCTTTAAGGATGTTTTTCTTCAACCTTCTGACATTTTCTTGTAAATTAGATTAGTTGCTAATTACATTACAAATTTAATGTCAAGTGTACAACCCCGATTCCAAAAAAGTTGGGACAAAGTACAAATTGTAAATGAAAACGGAATGCAATAATTTACAAATCTCAAAAACTGATATTGCATTCACAATAGAACATAGACAACATATCAAATGTCAAAAGTGAGACATTTTGAAATTTCATGCCAAATATTGGCTCATTTGAAATTTCATGACAGCAACACATCTCAAAAAAGTTGGGACAGGGGCAATCTGGAAAAGTTAAAGGTACAAAAAAGGAACAGCTGAAGGACCAAATTGCAACTCATTAGGTCAATTGGCTATAGGTCATTAACATGACTGGGTATAAAAAGAGCATCTTGGAGTGGCAGCGGCTCTCAGAAGTAAAGATGGGAAGAGGATCACCAATCCCCCTAATTCTGCGCCGACAAATAGTGGAGCAAAATCAGAAAGGAGTTCGACAGTGTAAAATTGCAAAGAGTTTGAACATATCATCATCTACAGTGCATAATATCATCAAAAGATTCAGAGAATCTGGAAGAATCTCTGTGTGTAAGGGTCAAGGCCGGAAAACCATACTGGGTGCCCATGATCTTCGGGCCCTTAGACGGCACTGCATCACATACAGGCATGCTTCTGTATTGGAAATCACAAAATGGGCTCAGGAATATTTCCAGAGAACATTATCTGTGAACACAATTCACCGTGCCATCCGCTGTCGCCAGCTAAAACTCTATAGTTCAAAGAAGAAGTCGTATCTAAACATGATCCAGAAGCGCAGACGTCTTCTCTGGGCCAAGGCTCATTTAAATTGGACTGTGGCAAAGTGGAAAACTGTTCTGTGGTCAGACGAATCAAAATTTGAAGTTCTTTATGGAAATCAGGGACGCCGTGTCATTCGGACTAAAGAGTTGTTATCATTCGGACGACCCAAGTTGTTATCAGCGTTCAGTTCAGAAGCCTGCATCTCTGATGGTATGGGGTTGCATTAGTGCATGTGGCATGGACAGCTTACACATCTGGAAAGACACCATCAATGCTGAAAGGTATATCCAGGTTCTAGAGCAACATATGCTCCCGTCCAGATGATGTCTCTTTCAGGGAAGACTTTGCATTTTCCAACATGACAATGCCAAACCACATACCGCATCAATTACAGCATCATGGCTGCGTAGAAGAAGGGTCTGGGTACTGAACTGGCCAGCCTGCAGTTCAGCTCTTTCACCCATAGAAAACATTTGGCGCATCATAAAACGGAAGAAACGACAAAAAAGACCTAAGACAGTTGAGCAACTAGAATCCTACATTAGACAAGAATGGGTTAACATTCCTATCCCTACACTTGAGCAACTTGTCTCCTCAGTCCTCAGACGTTTACAGACTGTTGTAAAGAGAAAAGGGGATGTCTCACAGTGATAAACATGGCCTTGTCCCAACTTTTTTGAGATGTGTTGTTGTCATGAAATTTAAAATCACCTAATTTTTCTCTTTAAATGATACATTTTCTCAGTTTAAATATTTGATATGCCATCTATGTTCTATTCTGAATAAAATATGGAATTTTGAAACTTCCACATCATTGCATTCCATTTTTATTTACAATCTGTACTTTGTCCCAACTTTTTTGGAATCGGGGCTGTAATTTGGCCTTTTAAGATCACAAAAATGTGCCTGGAAATAGCTATTTCCGGGGCGTGCCTCAGGGCCGCATTGTTCCGGGCCTTTGGCCCGTCATTTGGACGGACAACATTTCAGACTTGTCTGTTCTGTGACAGTCTGCTTAAAATTCCTTGTCTCACACACTGTAGAGTCACCTTCATTCACTGACAAATGCTTGGCGTGATGCTGGAAAGCTAGCCGTACTTAATCCCCATTTTTATGACACTCCTGGACACTATCTTATTTAAAAGCAAATATAAATAGATATACATTGCATTATTTCTCAAATAGTAATAGACTGTATACACACGCACCCCCCCCCCCCCCACAGAAAACAAGTTACAATTCAAAATATTCCCATTATTAAATAATTAGAATTGGGTTAATGGCTTCCATTACATTTCTAAAAGTTTCCACTAGAGATTTTCTATCTATTATTAAATATCACCAGAATCTAATATGGCCTTCGTTCATGGGTAGCAGATTGCCATCATAATAAAATTCAACAAAATAAGCCATTAGCAACCGTTAGTAATGGCACACCTCATTAAACTACCATTATACAACACTGAGAGCCAATTAGGACCTGCCAAAAATATCTAATGGTTTTTAATTTAAAAAAATATTTTATTTTCTTTCCAAAGCAAGAGAGCTGTCAGTTTATGAGGTACGCCTGTATGATAGATACTTAACAAATTGGCAGCTCTGTGTATTTGGATTGCAACATCATGCTCGTATATGAACACTTTTAGTTTTTTTAATGTCTGGGGGAAAAAAAAGAAGTCTGCATGGACCCTGAAACATAATTCTCACCTCCTTTTTTACACACTTGCCTGGTGTGTGTGTGTGTGTGTGTGTGTGTGTGTGTGTGTGTGTGAAATAGGTCATAAGTTATTGAGCCGTGGATAGCCAATTTCCTGCAACATGCTTAAGGCAAATGAATATTTGCAACCACAGAAACTCTGATACGAGTATTATTATAGGTCTAAGATGAGCTTTAAAAATGACAAACGGCATGTTTAAGAGACGTGATATGCATAGGTCTAAAAATCAATAATGAATCCACTCACCCACCCACGCACCCACCCACACACACAAACACAGCAAATCCCTTTCCGCTGCATAACGCTGTCCTATGTAAAACTGTAATACTATTATTGTTTATTGCACTCACAATCGACGCTCATGCAGGCTCCCAGAGAGCTCGACAGCAATATATAGCGGTATGAAATATATATAAATGTGTGTCGAGGTGCTGAAACAGGAGAATACGTCAAGCATAAAAACAACAAGGCGGAAAACTTCAGGCTTAGTGATGAAATATGAATGAAAGCGCACTGCCAATGGGACTGAGTATACAGACTGAGAATACGTTCAGAGCTTTGCGTTGTGCCATATCTGACCTATGCACCGATACGATGTGAAAGTGAAGTGCACAAGACCGAAATTGACTTTTTGAGAGTTTGTTTAATAAATTTTTCTGAGTTTATCATAGCAACATGCTGAGAGCGTTGTTTTTATTGTTTTGTCTATCACTTATTTGTAATATGAAGCTCTCCAGGGTCACTTGGAATTTTTACCTTTTTAAATTCCCGTCTGGCTCACGTTCATATAGATGGCTTGCAACCATGTGATCAAAATGTGCTATGTCATGAGCGTCTGCCATGATGGTGGATAGGATGGCAGCCGCTGAAAGCGTAACTATAAACAATGCTGAATTTTATCAGTATTACCAAGATTTGAATGCTCGAGCGAATATTCGATACAAAGAGAGGATAGATATGTATGGTTTTGACCCATATTATTTAAAAAAGTCAGACTTTTCTGAAGATACGCGTAAGACACTTCTACCAACCACCGAGTACCCAGATATCGTGTTCTATCTGGTTTGGCTGCCAAAGAATCAAGTCTGACCTTGGACGAAACATAGCCCATTTTCTGAGTGGGTGCCCAGTCTGGATTGTTTCTATCATATTATTTTGCTGGCACTCCTAGAAGTGAAATGGTAATATACGTGTTAAAATTATAACAATGATCTTGTGAACCATGACAAGAGAACGCTCATTTTATAGCAAAATATTTTATAGCAACATGAAATAAAATTCTTCCATGATATTATTGAGAAAGCCCCTGTCCATACTAAGCCTTAAAGTTTTCTCACCCTCTTTCCGAATCACGGATGGAATTCTAAAAAATCAAAACGTGCCACGGTCACAAGTACTGTTGTGAGCAGAACCATATACAGCACAAAGATATGGTCTAGCTAAAAGAACGCTTAAAGCAGTGGAAAAACAAAGAGAGTTGTGCACACGTGACTATGTTTTGTATGGAATGTCGCTTGACCCTGCATTTGTATATCCACCAACATGGCTGACATCCGGGTTTCTATTTTGCTTTGAGTGATTAGCATGGTCGCCTCACAGCAAGAAGGTTCTGGGTTCAAACCCAGCGGCCGGTGTGGGCCTTTCTGTGTGGAGTTTGCATGTTCTCCCCGTGTCTGCGTGGGTTTTCTCCGGGTGCTCCGGTTTCCCCCACAGTCCAAAGACATGCAGTTAGGTTAACGTGGGGCGACCTTGGGCTGAAGTGCCCTTGAGCAAGGTACCTAACCCCTGACTCCTCCCCGGGCGCTCTAGTGTGCCTGCCAACTGTTCTGGGTGTGTGCGTGTGTTCACTGCTTCAGATGGGTTAAATGCAGAGGATGAATTTCACTGTGTTTGAAGTGTGCATGTGACAAATAAAGGTTTCTTCTTCTCTTACTTGCAAGTCAAGGATACAGTACTGGAATCCACTTGATCCCAATTGGAATTCTGTCAGTTGTGATCCCTGGGGGGGCGGCACGGTGGTGTAGTGGTTAGCGCTGTCGCCTCACAGCAAGAAGGTCCTGGGTTCGAGCCCCGGGGCCGGCGAGGGCCTTTCTGTGTGGAGTTTGCATGTTCTCCCCGTGTCCGCGTGGGTTTCCTCCGGGTGCTCCGGTTTCCCCCACAGTCCAAAGACATGCAGGTTAGGTTAACTGGTGACTCTAAATTGACCGTAGGTGTGAATGTGAGTGTGAATGGTTGTCTGTGTCTATGTGTCAGCCCTGTGATGACCTGGCGACTTGTCCAGGGTGTACCCCGCCTTTCGCCCCTAGTCAGCTGGGATAGGCTCCAGCTTGCCTGCAACCCTGTAGAAGGATAAAGCGGCTAGAGATAATGAGATGAGATGAGATGAGTGATCCCTGGGAAAATTAGACTGGATTTTCATAGGTTAACCATTGAAATGTTGGATTTCATTAGGGTACTGCTTGAATTTTTGTCATTGTCACTGCTGAACCCAATCCAGGCTTGAAGCGAACCATGTTTGGTTGACTTGGCCAGAATTGCAGCAGTAGGGTGGCCAGTTCCTTTCTGCACACACACACACACACACATTCACACCTTTGAGCAATTTAGAATAGTCAGTTAACCTAACTGCATGCCTGTGGACTTTGGAGGAAACCAGAGCACCCAGAGGAAACCCATGCAGACATGGGGAGAACATGCAAACTCCACACAGAAAGGCCCGCGTCAGCCACTGGGCTCAAACCCAGAACTTTCCTGCAGCGAGGCAACAGTGCTAACCTCTGCACCACCCTGGATTTTTGTAGATGAGTCTACATAAGGGATAAAACACAGAGCACTGGCATTTTTAGCTGTGTGATGTTCCTGGAAAATTAACAGTCTGTCCTAAAGTGTTTTATTCCTCTCATAAAACAACAATTTGTCCAATGATTACAGTTTTATAGTTACACTATTGTATAGTAACATTTAATATTGTGGAACATCCAAGAAACAAGATAGCTCCTGGTATCACTTGCCTTATATGGGGGAGCCATGGTTTAAAGGTTAGAGTCGCAGCTTTGGGACCAAAAATTCGCTGGGTCGGCTCCCTGGACCAGCAGAAATGGCTGAAGTGCCCTTGAGCAAGGCACCTAACCCCCAACTGCTGTAGGTATGTCAGGGTCCTGTTATACATCATTCTGGATAAGAGTGTCTGCTCAGTGCCTGTAATGTAATACTGTTGCAGTGATGGAAAACCGACAGCACCAAAACTGGAGATGCCTTCCATCAGTACAAATCTGTTTACCTTTATGAGTTATCACTCAAAAATTTGCAAAAAGAGCATTTCCTTGTTATAAATAAATAAATAAATAAATGAAGGTAGATGTGCCCATCTGATTTTGCACAGGTTTCCTGCTTGAAAGCTGTTCTGGCCACTTGTGTTCAGTCAAGTTAAATATTATTATATATAGTTAACATTTGGTATATGTAGTCTCTATCAGTTTATGATATTTAGTCATGAAACCACACAAAAATTTTGACCAAAATAGGAAAAAATGGCAGAAAAAAATGCTCTACAGCAAAAGTCTTGTGGCATCAAAATGGCAGTCTATTATCTTATGCAGATCATAGTATGATATTATGCTATATTATGGTGCTAGATCATGAACCGTATGTGCTAAAGAAGGCAAATGGACTTTGAAATCCTTGAAGACGTTTCACCTCTCATCGGAAAAGCTTCTTCAGTTCTGTCTGACTAGTGGGGATTTCCAGGTATTTATCCTCTAGTGGACCAAAAGCAACCCTACGGAAAGTCATTGAGGTCACATGGGTCATTGACCCTCTCAGCCATCCTGTAGGTTGTTAGGATCACTGGAGGCCAGGTGTGAACTGTGTTAGCAGCCTAGAGGGTTGTTAGGGTGATCTGTGGATCGTTGTCTCTCTCTGCCATCATGTGAGTCATTGAAGTCAGCTGAGTCTTGGGTGGTGTTTACATTAGACCGTATCAGCAAATCATCAGATTAACGTTTTTAAAACGATTCGTGTGCACACAGCAACGCCAATACACGATTCGCGTGCACACAGCAACTCCAATACACGGATACGCTAATCACATGACTAATTAGATGGCACGTCACATGATCCCAGTGCATATCAGGCATGCGCAAGTCACTCACCACTTGCAAGTGGAAGGATGGCAAGCGAACACCTTCTCCAGCAGATAAACACACCTGGCTGTGATGTTCATGTTCTCAAGTGCCTGAAGGAGGTAAATAAGTTGAAATGTGTAAATAAACCTCAGTGCGGCTCAGCGCTTCCTCCTGCACTCCAAATCATTCCGCCCTGAACAGCGAGTGCCCTCTGGAGGGTGCGCACTCCGGCCCTGCGCAGCTCACAGAGCACGCGGGTGAAGCGCACGAGCAGTGATTCGGGACTGAGCCACTGTGTGTGTGATCCCAACGCCAGCAAATCAGGGAGGTGGATGTCACAGGAATGTTGTCCAATGACGATGTCAGCTAGAGCTCAGCACAGCGTTTCGTCGTTCCTCAATGTTTACACAGCACCGGATCAGATACGAACTGGGTTGAATACGTGGGCCCTGGCGGATTCAAGTTGTTCCGCCTGTGGAGTTGTTTCCCAGCGTTTTAATGTGAACGGACAGTGCATCCACAACGAAAACGAGACGGATACGGTCCAATGTAAACACCACCTTGGTGTGGATATGTATTCAGTTTTCTGGGACGTGTGCTGAGGACTGCATTGTAGGTGGCTGATAAGTGGTGTCTCAGAGCACCTCTTCTGTTCAGTGATGGTCATTCCAGGTTGACGAAGATGACTTCTTTTACCCCTCTTTCAAACCACCAGTCTTCTCTGGCTAAAATTCGTACATTGCAGTCCTGAAATGAGTGTCCTTTGTTATTGAGATGAAGATAGACTGCAGGGTCCTGGCCTGAGGAACTGTTTCTCCTGTGTTGAGCCATGTGCCTGTAAAGCGGTTGTTTCATTTCCCCAACGTACAGGACTGTGCATTCCTCACTGCATTGAACTGTGCACACTACGTTGTCCTGTTTGTATCTGGGTATTCTGTCCTTAGGGTGGACCAATTTCTGCCTGAGAATGTTACTGGGTCTGAAGTGTACAGGAATGTTGTGTTTGTAGAAGATCCTCCTAAGTTTGTCAGATAGTCCTGAAATGTCGGGAATGACAGTATTCTTGCGTTTGTTGCTTTTTTCTTCCCTGTCCATTATATTTCTTTTCCTGGTCTTGATGAAAGCCCAGTTTTGAGACCCGCACTTCTGAAGTGCTTCCTTGATGTGTTTTTGCTCCTTCTCTTTTCCCTCTACCATTGTAGGAATGTTCTGAGCCCTGCGATGTAAGGTCCTAATGACCCCCAATTTGTGTTCCAGTGGGTGGTGAGTCTCAAACAGTAGGTACTGATCTGTGTGTGTGGGTTTCCAGTAGACCTCAATGCTAAGGCTTCTGTCTTGTTTGATGTGTACACTGCAGTCTAAAAAGGCTAGGTTGTTTCTACTGACGTCCTCCCAAGTGAACTTGATGTTGATATCCACTTCATTGATGTGCTCTGTGAAGGCTTCTACCTCATGGGTTTTGATTTTTACCCAGGTGTCATCTGCATACCTGAACCAGTGGCTGGGAGCAACTCCTGAAAAAGTGGTCAAGGCTTTGTTTTCCACTTCCTCCATGTATAGATTGGCCACTACAGAGGACATGGGTGAGCCCATGGTGCACCCATGCTTCTGTCTGTAAAAACATTGGTTGAACTGAAAATAGGTGATGGTCACGTGCTATATCATGGAAATTCCATGGTGCCCCATGATATCACATTGGGTTTCCAATGGGAATTTTGGCAATATAACAATCTCTAAACAATTAGCTCAGAATTTACACCACTTTTAAGCCATTTCCTCTCATAATTTCATGCTCTGCATTAAAGGGCTGATGACACGAACATGACTCTATGCAATTTCTTAAATAAACTACACAACATGGCAAACATGTTAGATTTCTGTTATAATTACGTGAAAAGAAGCTGTTGTTATGCAAATATCCAACTTTTAATTGCACAGCGCAAGAAAACTGGGTCCGTGGCCCGCGGCCATGTTGTGACGTCAGCGGGAGAACACGCTGCGGTTCACTGGCTGTTCTACTCATAGACATCCTATGGTTCTACTCTGGTTCTACTCAATGGAAATGGCGCATGAAAACGCCGGTGAACTCTCTAGTGCTAGCTCTTCCTCTTCTGGAAGTCTAGAATTGTGTTGATCTCTTCCAAATAGAATCTATGATAGCCTACCCTCTTTACCCTTTGCCTCTCATTGCTAGGTGGCAGTTACATGAAAGCCGCAAGCTTTCACAAGCAAATACATGACTGATATCACACCGACTTTATGATTACATTTATGATTATCATGTAGAATCTATAGCTCTACGTACCTTTATCTTATGTCATTTCACAACACATGTTCTGACAGGAGGACTGTCTTTGGATCCGGCATAGCTACTAGTAGACCCCCTCTGGAATACTGGCAGTGTTGCCAGATTGGGAGGAATCCCGCCCAGTTGGGCGGTTTCAAGTGCATTTTGGTGGGTTTTGAACATATTTTGGGCTGGAAAACTTCAGCAGTATCTGGCAACACATATTGCTGACGTTTTCCAGCCCAAAATATGTTCAAAACCCACCAAAATGCACTTGAAACTGCTCAACTGGGCAGGAAACCTCCCAATCTGGCAACACTGTGTAGGCACTGCTGATGGTAATAACACGTTTGTGCTGAACTGAACACCCAAGAGATTCTTTTAAGCTGGGAAGGGTGTCAAAACAATCCAAATTGAAGTGTTCAGAGCACAGGACGGATGTTGGTGAGAGCTCCCACTTGTCACGAGTGCGCCTGACTTGCTTCACCCACTTCGCATGCAGCTCGGGATCTCTGGGAAACTTGAATAAACTGACCCCATCCTTGTGGGTTTTGGAGCAAAAGCTGGCAACACAACGCGAAGGCATAATAACTAATATATATATATATATATATATATATATATATATATATATATATATATATATATATATAATGTATAATAATAATACTAATAATGACAAACTGAACACCTGTCGCATCAACAATAAACTGGTAAGTTAGGAGGAAGGTTCTTTCGCTGACGTCATATAGCTCCTCCTCCTCCTCCTCCTCCATCTCCTGGGTGCTGCAGCCCTGTCAAATTTGTCCAAATAGCCGCGTTTTTTATCATAACTTGTAAAATAGGCGCCTTCGTGAATTAATATATGGATCATCGGGAATTACTTTTTATGTTATAAAACATCGCCAAAGATGTCAAAAACATGTCATCAGCACTTTAACACTTAGTCTGGAACTGTTGCCGCGATATACACAGCAATTATAGTCATAGCTATAAAGGCACTCAGAGAGTGCAGACCTCCACTAAGGCTAAATGCTGTACAACCCCGATTCCAAAAAAGTTGGGACAAAGTACAAATTGTAAATAAAAATGGAATGCAATGATGTGGAAGTTTCAAAATCTCATCTCATCTCATTATCTCTAGCCGCTTTATCCTTCTACAGGGTCGCAGGCAAGCTGGAGCCTATCCCAGCTGACTACGGGCAAAAGGCGGGGTACACCCTGGACAAGTCACCAGGTCATCACAGGGCTGACACATAGACACAGACAACCATTCACACTCACATTCATACCTACGGTCAATTTAGAGTCACCAGATAACTTAACCTGCATGTCTTTGGACTGTGGGGGAAACCGGAGCACCCGGAGGAAACCCACGCGGACACGGGGAGAACATGCAAACTCCGCACAGAAAGGCCCTCGCCGGCCACGGGGCTCGAACCCGGACCTTCTTGCTGTGAGGCGACAGCGCTAACCACTACACCATCGTGCCGCCCCGGTTTCAAAATTCCATATTTTATTCAGAATAGAACATCTCATCTCATTATCTCTAGCCGCTTTATCCTTCTACAGGGTCGCAGGCAAGCTGGAGCCTATCCCAGCTGACTATGGGCGAAAGGCGGGGTACACCCTGGACAAGTCGCCAGGTCATCACAGGGCTGACACATAGACACAGACAACCATTCACACTCACATTCACACCTACGGTCAATTTAGAGTCACCAGTTAACCTAACCTGCATGTCTTTGGACTGTGGGGGAAACCGGAGCACACGGAGGAAACCCACGCGGACACGGGGAGAACATGCAAACTCCGCACAGAAAGGCCCTCGCCGGCCCCGGGGCTCGAACCCAGGACCTTCTTGCTGTGAGGCGACAGCGCTAACCACTACACCACCGTGCCGCCAGAATAGAACATAGATGGCATATCAAATGTTTAAACTGAGAAAATGTATCATTTCAAGAGAAAAATTAGGTGATTTTAAATTTCATGACAACGACACATCTCAAAAAAGTTGGGACAAGGCCATGTTTACCACTGTGAGACATCCCCTTTTCTCTTTACAACAGTCTGTAAACATCTGGGGACTGAGGAGTCAAGTTGCTCAAGTTTAGGGATAGGAATGTTAACCCATTCTTGTCTAATGTAGGATTCTAGTTGCTCAACTGCCTTAGGTCTTTTTTGTCGTATCTTCCGTTTTATGATGCGCCAAATGTTTTCTATGGGTTAAAGATCTGGACTGCAGGCTGGCCAGTTCAGTACCCGGACCCTTCTTCTACGCAGCCATGATGCTGTAATTGATGCAGTATGTGGTTTGGCATTGTCATGTTGGAAAATACAAGGTCTTCCCTGAAAGAGACGTCGTCTGGAAGGGAGCATATGTTGCTCTAGAACCTGGATATACCTTTCAGCATTGATGGTGTCTTTCCAGATGTGTAAGCTGCCCATGCCACATGCACTAATGCAACCCCATACCATCAGAGATGCAGGCTTCTGAACTGAGCGCTGATAACAACTTGGTTCGTCCTTCTCCTCTTTAGTCCGAATGACACGGTGTCTCTGATTTCCATAAAGAACTTCAAATTTTGATTCGTCTGACCACAGAACAGTTTTCCACTTTGCCACAGTCCATTTTAAATGAGCCTTGGCCCAGAGAAGACGTCTGCGCTTCTGGATCATGTTTAGATACGGCTTCTTCTTTGAACTATAGAGTTTTAGCTGGCAACCGCGGATGGCACGGTGAATTGTGTTCACAGATAATGTTCTCTCGAAATATTCCTGAGCCCATTTTGTGATTTCCAATACAGAAGCATGCCTGTATGTGATGCAGTGCTGTCTAAGGGCCCGAAGATCACGGGCACCCAGTATGGTTTTCCGGCCTTGACCCTTACGCACAGAGATTCTTCCAGATTCTCTGAATCTTTTGATGATATTATGCACTGTAGATGATGATATGTTCAAACTCTTTGCAATTTTACACTGTCGAACTCCTTTCTGATATTGCTCCACTATTTGTCGGTGCAGAATTAGGGGGATTGGTGATCCTCTTCCCATCTTTACTTCTGAGAGCTGCTGCCACTCCAAGATGCTCTTTTTATACCCAGTCATGTTAATGACCTATTACCAATTGACCTAATGAGTTGTAATTTGGTCCTCCATTTGTTCCTTTTTTGTACCTTTAACTTTTCCAGCCTCTTATTGCCCCTGTCCCAACTTTTTTGAGATGTGCTGCTGTCATGAAATTTCAAATGAGCCAATATTTGGCATGAAATTTCAAAATGTCTCACTTTCGACATTTGATATGTTGTCTGTGTTCTATTGTGAATACAATATCAGTTTTTGAGATTTTTAAATTATTGCATTCCATTTTTATTTACAATTTGTACTTTGTCCCAACTTTTTTGGAATCGGGGTTGTATCTTGCTATGGTAACGGAAGTGTAACTAAACATGTGGATCCATTCTGTGACTCGGATCTGCTCCAAATTTTAATGGATTCTTCTTTAGCCCAAGCTACACCCTTCCACCAAGTTTCATGGAAATCAGGTCAGTAGGTTTTGTGCAATCCTGCTTAAAGACAGCCAAACAAACAGATCCTCTGACTGTAAGTTAGACATTGCTAGTCTTGTATGTAGTTGGGTTTGGTAACGTCTGCTGATTGAAGAGCTGTTCTTTAAAGTGCTAACATGAACAACGTAAACTAAAACAAAAAAAAAAAAAAAGATTTGAGCAGGAAATCAAAACACAGCTCTCACGCTTGCACTGGGAATGCAGCCTAATGTGCATTTATAAGACACTTTTATAGAAAGCCTACTGCCAAGAAGTCGACCTCTTGTTCAGTAAATGAAATGATCGACTCAAAGGATGGATTGAACAATAAAAATGACAGGACAGGAAGTGAGGGAGCGCGTGTAAGAGAATCAGAACTTGAACTTAATTCCATTACCCATCTCTCTCTGATACTTATCCAAACCTCTCAGTCGCTGTCTCTCACTCTCTTTTTCACTCTTTCTCTCTATTTCCCAGCATCCACAATCACACACAGTGCGAATGTGACCCTGACCTCCACATGGCCTCAGTCAGGTGGGCTGTATACTGCTGTGTTATTATTTGTTGTGCATAAACCGCCAGCCAAAAAAAAAAAAAGAAGAGATCAAACATCTGTTCATTCCACTCCACTTTTTCAGTTTTGAAAGATATGTAATTGAAACATTTCTACATATCATCTGACACTCTTGATGTAGCGTACATCGTATTATATACTTTACATCCTTCAAGTTGTGTATTTTTTTCTTATATAATTATAAGGAGATGTTTCTTATAGAGGTGACTATTTAAGAACTGCTTTAGCACACGTAGGGGTGTGCATTTATAGGAAAATAATCAGTGACGGGGTGGTGTGATGGCGCCCAATGAGAAGCTACTGCTAACAGTGCAAAGTTGATTATTTTGTAATAAAGGCACTTCCCAAGGTGTTTTTTTCCTTTTATATGACACGTATATTTTATCCATTTATAGTTGCACTTAAATGATGTTCTGGATCATTAATGAAACAAGTTAGTTCCTGTAATCAGTTATATCATAACAGCTTTAAAGAGTCGCTCTCCTCACCAGACTCATACACCTCATACTCCTCATACAGCTAGTTGTGTTATCGAGAAAATGCAAAATATAAACTCCTCCATGGGGTGGCACGGTGGTATAGTAGTTAGCACTGTCGCCTCACAGAAAGAAGGTCCTGGGTTTGAGCCCAGCGGCTGGCGAAGGCCTTTCTGTGTGGAGTTTGCATGTTCTTCCCGTGTCTGTGTGGGTTTCCTCCAGGTGCTCCAGTTTCCCCCACAGTCCAAAGGCATGCAGGTTAGGTTAATTGGTGGCTCTAAATTGACTGTCGAATGTGAGTGTGAATGGTTGTTTGTCTCTGTGTCAGCCCTGCAATGATCTGGCGACTTGTTCAGGGTGTACCCCGCCTCTTGCCCATAGTCAGCTGGGATAGGCTCCAGCTTGCCTGTGACCCTGTAGAATAGGATAAGTGGCTACAGATAATGGATGGATGGATAAACTCCTCCATCCTGAAGGCTACACCTTTACATCTACTGATTATGAAGCACTGGCACTGGAGACTGCTTCCAAAAATCTGAAATAAACTTCATTTATGCATCTTCTAACCAATCAGATTTGAGAATTTCATGCATCATGGTGGTATAAAACTCATGAAGGATCCAGTTTTACAGAAATTTGTTTTCGATTGTTTTTTGAAACTGCATCAAGGTATCTGGCAACCCAAATTTGCGACAATTCATCATACAAAATTGAAGAAAGAAAGCGGTCATGATATTCTTCTTCAATTGTAAAAGAATATATCTTTTTTCGCTAAACTGACACCAAACCTGGACTCCTGCACTATTAAGACCCATCATGACCTTAGTACTGTATTATAAGGCTATATATTACAATCCTCCAGTCTCGAAGGTAACACATATATTCTTTAGGTAAATGCAAAGTTATCCATGATAAAGAAAATATACCAAGCATCAAAGCAAGGTGTAAGGCAAGACAACAAGAGTTTCCTTCCAGCAGCTTGTGTGCACTGGCAATCCCATGAGCAGGCATTGTAAGGAAACTTGAGAGTGAATGAAACCCCCCCCCCCCCAAAAAAAAGAGTCGTTTTCCCCTGCTTCCGACAAGTTGAAAGGTGAAAAGTCACCAAGGGCTCATTATGTCACCCCCCTCGCTCCAGCTACCTCTGGCTCTGTTTTGGCTAATGACATTTATGTAAACACAGCTGCCTTGTTGACATTAAAGCCTTGTGCTCTTTTGAACCTCCCTGAAAGAAGCCGCCATCACAGCACATGGCATCCTCCAAACACAAAAGCGAGGAGGGCGAGCGCATCCGCTCGAGCCGCAGGTGCTGTGCTTCACGCCGCTGTGTTTCAGAACAGCACCAAACAAACACAAACAGGGCTGTGAGCTAACGGCAATCAACATCTGACATCGAGAACGGGGGAACGAGAATGCAGCAAAGTGATTCAGCTTTAAAGAGTGGCCTGTTGAGATACTCAGCAAAGACAAAAGCATCTTTTTGGGGCAATTGTATATTTACAAAAGCAAAGAGAAGTCAGTTCAGTTCAATTTTATTTTGGATGAGAACGTTTAGCAAGAGGCATTGTCACAAAGCAGCTTTACAGAAATTCAGATGGAGATTTTCATTCGACATACGCAGCCTGTCTTCCTAAAGTTTTCAGATTGTGTGTTCTGAGATGCTTTACTGCTCACCACAGATGGAAAGGACCGCGAGTTGGCCTAATGGTTAGCATGTCCGCCGCTCGACCGGGAGGTCGTGAGTTCTACTCGCGGTTGGGTCATACCAAAGACTATGATGAAAATGGTACCTACTACCATCTGGCAAGGCACGCTGCAATACAGATGCAAGTGGGGAAGTCAAACTCTTGCAGTTACCAGAGGACTAGCCCTCCACTGTAACACTGTAAGGCCAAGGGCTATTGAAACAGAGACTGGTGCCACACCTTAAAGAGTTGGTTCATACTGGGACAGGAGACTGCCTGGGAAGAACAGATTCTGGTGTGAGAGGGACTTTGACTTGACTTTGACAGATGGAAAGAGTGATTATTTGAATTGAGACCTGTCCGCTTGAACCAGGCTGGCCATTCTCCTTTTGTTTTCCACCTTCAAGAAGTGTTGCTCACTGGATGGTTCTTGTTTTTCACATCTTTTCATGTAAATAGAAATAGCTTGCATATCAGCAGTTTCTCAAATACTCAAATCAGTCTGTCTGGCACTAACAACCCCACCATGGTCCAAGTCCCTGAGATCACATTTTTCCCAGTTCTCATGTTTGATGTGAATATTAACTAAAACTCTTGACCTGTATCTTTACCGTCACCAACTTTATTGGAACAACTTTTGCCTCTGTTTTTTTGCTTGTCTGTTCTCAACCTAACTCAAAAAAGTAGTCAATGGATTTTGAGGAAATTTTGAGGAAAAGTGGGCCATGGGTTAAGGAACAATTATTTAGATTTTGATCCAAATCTGGATATGTACGTAGATCCAGGATCCAGATATGTATGCGGAGCCAGGATTTTTTTTTTTTGCTCTTCCCAATGTAACTCAAAAAGTAGTGAACGGATTTGGAGGAAATCTGGTGTCCAGCTTTAGTATTATCCTAGGTTCAAGATATTTGATTTTGATGTTGATAATATGTGGTTTGGCAGAGGTATGCACTCTATCGTGTGTCCTTCAAGTTTTATTTGATTTTATGATTGGCTGATTGGGTATCGGCATGAATGAACAGGTGTATCAGTATCAGAGTTATGAGCAAAACCATTTGTGTTACTTTTTACACCCCAGTTGTTTTGTCCTTTTTCAACAATAATCGATTTATGGTTGTTAGTTCAACCCTTAGTATGAATTATGTAACATGAGCTAGATGAAGCTTGCTAAGAAGCATAGCAAGCTCCCAAAACAGCAACAGCATTTGGCTAACAGTTAACCTTTAATTTCTTCATATACTGTTGATAATCACTCACTTGGTTAGTGAGCATAAGAACAGAATAGAACTTAAAACATTTTCCTTTTAGTTGTGTCAACTGTAGTGGGACAGTATACAGTTGTGGTTCTTTTACTGCTTAAGTTAGTGTGTTTTATACTCTTTCCACATGTGGCGGTTGACTTTTCAGATGCTTGCTGGCCGTCCTGTGAAAATTGTGCGAGCAGAGGCTCATTTAAGTTACCAAATCTGTCATTGGTTAACTCTTGAATATTTTCTATCATGAATACTATCATTAAAAAGCTTATAATCTTTGCTTTTGAACGAAATTCATCTTGTTAAGATCTGTTCAGTACTTTAGGAGTAACGGCAGGTTGAACTTGGTACAACAGAGTAAAAGCTCTGCTCGTGTGACATCAGGAAACTGCCGGTGCTTTTTGAGTCACAGGAAAGCGGTCAGGCTCTCTCTCTCTTTCTCTCTTCTGATCAGTTTCCGACTGGATTACTTATGACCATCAATCAGATAACTTTTATAGGGATGTTCTCTCGCTCTCACTGTTTCTGATGAAGTATCCAGCAAAAATTTTTGTCTGCTAGTTTTGACGTTAAGCTTCACGGGAGACTTAAAAGTGAGTTTTCATAGCTTTACCTACTTTTTTTTTTTAATCAAACTGATTCATGTAAATAAATAACTATTTTAGAATATAACTGTAGTTGTTTTGATGAAAAATATGAAGATCTTAGTGAGTGGAATGAGATAAAAAAAACAGAAGTCAGAAACGTGTCAATTTCAGTTCCGTTAATGTGAATTGTTTATTGGCTGTGGATCACACAGTTTATTCAAGGTTCGCCTTGAAAGCTGTGAATATTAATCGAAATAATCATTTATATTTTTTCATATAAACACAAGTAGGCCCTACTTTTGAGAAATACAAACGCCTAGAGAGCATAAAGAGGGCATTAGAAATAATATTTTATGACTTTTTTTTATTTTGATAGAGAATGGTGTATGTGAATGATATTCAATGCTTATTTATGCATATTTTATAATTGTAAGATGTAAATGTAATTAATATTGATTTATCCTTCTTTGTGATGTATAAATGAGAGTTAAGATCAGCTTTATATTGCACAAATAAAGCTTTTTGGTGAAACTTTGAAGAAGAGAGTGTACCAATTTAACGGTTTTACCTAATTAGCATAATTAATATAAATTAAATACTAATTTGCATGATTGGTTTTTACTAATTTTTCAAACTTTGTCTTCAGTATACAACCATTGATGTACCTACCAATTTCCATGTAAATATCTTGAAAAATAGAAAAGTTATGAAGAAAAAACATTTGATCTCATTGGTTAATGAGGCCCATTTTGGACCATGCAATCCTCATACAGAATATTATGGCAGTTTTCGAAAAAATGAAGCCATTTTTACAATCTTTGATTTGTAATACAGTGGTGCTTGAAAGTTTGTGAACCCTTTAGAATTGTCTATATTTCTGCATAAATATGACCTAAAACATCATCAGATTTTCACACAGGTCCTAAAAGTAGATAAAGAGAACCCAGTTAAACAAATGAGACAAAAATATGATACTTGGTCATTTATTTATTGAGGAAAATGATCCAGTATTACATATCTGTGAGTGGCAAAAGTATGTGAACATTTGCTTTCAGTATCTGGTGTGACCCCCTTGTGCAGCAACAACTGCAACTAAACGTTTCTGGTAACTATTGATCAGTCCTGCACACCAGCTTGGAGGAATTTTAGCCCATTCCTCCATACAGAACGGCTTCAACTCTGGGATGTTGGTGGATTTCCTCATATGAACTGCTAGCTTCAGGTCCTTCCACAACATTTCGATTGGATTAAGGTCAGGATTTTGACATGGCCATTCCAAAACATTAACTTTATTCTTCTTTAACCATTCTTTGGTAGAAGGACTTGTGTGCTTAGGGTCATTGTCTTGCTGCATGACCCACCTTCTTTTGAGATTCAGTTCATGGACAGATGTCCTGACATTTTCCTTTAGAATTTGCTGGTATAATTCAGAATTCATTGTTCCATCAATGGTGGCAAGCCGTCCTGGCCCAGATGCAGCAAAACAGGCCTAAACCATGATACTACCACCACCATGTTTCACAGATGGGATAAGGTTCTTATGCTGGAATGCAGTGTTTTCCTTTCTCCAAACATAATGCTTCTCATTTAAATAAAAAAGTTCTATTTTGGTCTCATCCATCCACAAAACATTTTTCCAATAGCCTTCTGGCTTGTCCACGTGATCTTTAGCAAACTGCAGATGAGCAGCAATGTTCTTTTTGGAGAGCAGTGGCTTTCTCCTTGCAACCCTGCCATGTACATTGTTGTTTAGTGTTCTCCTTATGGTGGACTCATGAACATTAAAATTAGCCAATGTGAGAGAGGCCTTCGGTTGCTGAAAAGTTAACCTGGGGTCCTTTGTGACCTTGACGACTATTACATGCTTTGCTCTTGGAGTGATCTTTGTTGGTCGATCACTCATGGGAAAGGTAACAATGGTCTTGAATTTCCTCCATTTGTACACAATCTGTCTGACTGTGGATTGGTGGAGTCCAAACTCTTTAGAGATGGTTTTGTAACCTTTTCCAGTCTGATGAGCATCAATAACGCTTTTTCTGAGATCCTCAGAAATCTCCTTTGTTCGTGCCATGATACACTTCCACAAACATGTATTGTGAAGATCAGACTTTGATAGATCCCTGTTCTTTAAATTAAACAGGGTGCCCACTCGCACCTGATTGTCATCCCATTGATTGAAAACACCTGAATCTAATTTCACCTTCAAATTAACTGCTAATCCTAGAGGTTCACATACTTTTGCCACACACAGATATGTAATATTGGATTATTTTCCTCAATAATTAAATGACCAAGTGTACAACCTCGATTCCAAAAAAGTTGGGACAAAGTACAAATTGTAAATAAAAACGGAATGCAATGATGTGGAAGTTTAAAAATTCCATATTTTATTCAGAATAGAACATAGATGACATATCAAATGTTTAAACTGAGAAGATGTATCATTTCAAGAGAAAAATTAGGTGATTTTAAATTTCATGACAACAACAAATCTCAAAAAAGTTGGGACAAGGCCATGTTTACCACTGTGAGACATCCCCTTTTCTCTTTACAACAGTCTGTAAACGTCTGGGGACTGAGGAGACAAGTTGCTCAAGCTTAGGGATAGGAATGTTAACCCATTCTTGTCTAATGTGGGATTCTAGTTGCTCAACTGTCTTTGGTCTTTTTTGTCGTATCTTCTGTTTTATGATGCGCCAAATGTTTTCTATGGGCGAAAGATCTGGACTGCAGGCTGGCCAGTTTAGTACCCGGACCCTTCTTCTATGCAGCCATGATGCTGTAATTGATGCAGTATGTGGTTTGGCATTGTCATGTTGGAAAATGCAAGGTCGAGAGACCTTGAAAGAGATGTCGTCTGGATGGGAGCATATGTTGCTCTAGAACCTGGATATACCTTTCAACATGATAGTGTCTTTCCAGATGTGTAAGCTGCCCATGCCACATGCACTAATGTAACCCCATACCATCAGAGATGCAGGCTTCTGAACTGAGCGCTGATGATAACTTGGGTCGTCCTTCTCCTCTTTAGTCCGAATAACACGGCGTCCCTGATTTCCATAAAGAACTTCAAAGTTTGATTCGTCTGACCACAGAACAGTTTTCCACTTTGCCACAGTCCATTTTAAATGAGCCTTGGCCCAGAGAAGACGTCTGCGCTTCTGGATCATGTTTAGATACGGCTTCTTCTTTGAACTATAGAGTTTTAGCTGGCAATGGCGGATGGCACGGTGAATTGTGTTCACAGATAATGTTCTCTGGAAATATTCCTGAGCCCATTTTGTGATTTCCAATACAGAAGCATGCCTGTATGTGATGCAGTGCCGTCTAAGGGCCTGAAGATCACGGGCACCCAGTATGGTTTTCCAGCCTTGACCCTTACGCACAGAGATTCTTCCAGATTCTCTGAATCTTTTGATGATATTATGCACTGTAGATGATGATATGTTCAAACTCTTTGCAATTTTACACTGTCGAACTCCTTTCTGATATTGCTCCACTATTTGTCGGCGCAGAATTAGGGGGATTGGTGATCCTCTTCCCATCTTTACTTCTGAGAGCCGCTGCCACTCCGAGATGCTCTTTTTATACCCAGTCATTTTAATGACCTATTGCCAATTGACCTAATGAGTTGCAATTTGGTCCTCCAGCTGTTCCTTTTTTGTACCTTTAACTTTTCCAGCCTCTTATTGCCCCTGTCCCAACTTTTTTGAGATGTGTTGCTGTCATGAAATTTCAAATGAGCCAATATTTGGCATGACATTTCAAAATGTCTCACTTTCGACATTTGACATGTTGTCTATGTTCTATTGTGAATACAATATCAGTTTTTGAGATTTGTAAATTATTGCATTCCGTTTTTATTTACAATTTGTACTTTGTCCCAACTTTTTTTGGAATCGGGGTTGTAATATTTTTGTCTCATTTGTTTAACTGGGTTCTCTTTATCTACTTTTAGGACTTGTGTGAAAATCTGATGATGTTTTAGGTCATATTTATGCACAAATATAGAAAATTCTAAAGGGTTCATAAACTTTCAAGCGCCACTGTGTCTCAGGAATTGATAAACATATTTTAATTCTGTAAAAAGTGTGTTGTTCTGCTTTCAATTCTGAACTCAATGAGAGCAGTTTCAAGCAATTTGGATTGAATTTGAATTTTCACCTGATATGCTGACTTTTATAATATATTCAAATGCACATCATACTGTACAAACCCAACAGCTTAACTCAGTTTCAGGAAAAGTCCATCTGTGACTAAAGCGTATAGTGTTAAATCTTGATAACAGCTCTTTCAGAGCCCTGTCTGGTAAACTGTAGTCCAAGACACCAGGAAGATGAGGATAGACTTTCCTGCCTCCCTCCACTGAGGCCATGCTGGTATTAGTGCACACGCATTGCAGCAGGCCGCCACTGCAGCCATGACTAATGTGGCTCTGCAGCCAGAGGAGTGAGAGAGACACACAGCACACAACGTTGATGGTCTGTTTCACGTAATCAGATGGAGGCTTGTGACTGATTTGTCCATTTGGACACGTTCTGTCCTTTTATCCTTTATCCTGTTTTTCTTTTCTCATTTTCCCATCCAATCTTGCTACCGTTCCACATTACAGTCACGTTGTGGGTAATGGTTTATCCATCCAGCTTTTGGTTGGAGCGAAAATCTTGGACAGGATTGAGAATGGAGTTGGATTGCTTTTCACACTGAAGTGTGCACGTTTAAGAAAGATTTTAATATACACTATAAGGCTGTTGTGTGTTGAACATCCAATTCCAGATTTAGTCCTGCTTTGCTGTTATAATGAGCTCCACTCTTCTTGGAAGGCTTTCCACTAGATTTTAAAATGTGGCTGTGGGGACTTGTGTTCGTTCAGCCACAAGAGCATGAGTGAGTCCTGGGGTACAGTTCATCCCAAAGGTGTTCAGTGGGGTTGAGGTCAGGGTTCTGTTCAGGACTCCCAAGTTCTTCCTGTTCAATATTGGCAAACCATGTCTTCATGGAGATTGCTTTGTGCACAGTGGCAGTCTCATGTTGGAGCAGGTTTGGGCCTCTTCATTCCAGTGAAGGGAAAGTGTAAATCTACAGTATATAAAGACATCCAATACAATTGTGTGCTTCCAAATTTGTGGCAACAGTTTGGAGGAAGAACCACATATGAGTGCAGACTTGCCAACCCTACTGATTCGTGCGGTAGTCTACCAATTTTGACAGCTGAATACCACCTACCGATTTTATTTCTAAAAAATACTGCATTACAAAATGATCAGTGAACACTGCTGGATTTGATCTTCTGACCTAGCTTCAGCTATTTTCACCACAGGGGATACAAGTATATTGACTCAAACAGTCATATTGAGTGACTATTTGATGCTATAGACTTGTATGAGATGAGCCCTTATTTTTGGCCTCCTCCTGAAGATTATATACCACAAGCTGGCCTAGTGGTTAGCATGTCTGCCTTTCAACTGGGAGTTCATGAGTACTATTTGCACTCAAGTCATACCAAAAACCATCATAAAAAATTGTACTTACTGCCATCTGGCAAGGTGCACTGCAATACAGATGCGAGTAGGGAGTCAAGCTAGAGGACCAGAGGACTGACTCTAGCTATGTAATAGGTGAGAGGCCAAGGGCTATAGAAACGGAGATCAGTGCTGTCTAATGCGCCTTAAGGGCCTGGTTACTCCTGGGATTGGTGACTGCCTGGGAAGACCAGGTCCTGGCATGGGAGGGACTTGAAGATTCCAGATGGCTTCGTGACCTCATTGCCAATTCTTCAAAACCATCAGAGTGGACTTGTTTTGGGTGAATTTGAAGAAAGTCATAGATCCAGCTACCAACAAGCCACTCTACCCCATGCTCTGTAAGCTGTCTAAGCACATACTGTTAAAACCACACAGTAATGCCTACCGTGAATCATTATTCAGCATGGTGAAAAGGCTAACCATGGACCAGAAGAGTCAGTCAGGGAGGGGGAAGGAAGAGCATGCATGTGACAGTGTGTACCGTGACTGCCATGGTGTCCGTAATACTTTGTGTGGACTGTTGGCCACAAAAATCAATCCTTTTTGTAATGGATGTGTTTGTTACAGCTGGAAGCCAGATGATGCCCTACTTAAGAGGGCAAAATCACCAACACATCAGGCTTTGCACAGTAGACCTGAAGCAGGACTGTAATAGTTTGATATCTTGCAGATAATAAGAATAGTATAGTTCCAACCACAAATCTTAAGGTGTATTTTTCCCCGCTCTGTATGCTTGATTTGTCATTTTCACTGCTGTGTATTGAGACTGAAATGGCCAGACATGTAGGTTAGATCTCATGCATGTACATTTTGTACCTACCACTAGACCAGGTGACTAGTCCTGGTCTGTTACTGTTATTCAAGATTGTGCTAGCAGCTAGTAAGTCTGGAGGAGATCAGTATGATGGCAATAAAGGTGTTGACCATATTTGCTGTTGTCCTCCTGCA
Organism: Neoarius graeffei; assembly: GCF_027579695.1. Lineage (NCBI taxonomy): Eukaryota > Metazoa > Chordata > Actinopteri > Siluriformes > Ariidae > Neoarius > Neoarius graeffei. The sequence goes on from NC_083570.1 coordinate 19,627,504, forward strand.
ATTTTCTTCAAATGTGGCACCCAGAATGTACAATTTTTACACCATTTTTTTCAAAATTCCCCAAGCCCCCCCCGGAGGGGACGTATCAATCTGATCTACATTTTTTCATTCTAAGGGGTTTGGGAACTATGTGAGGAAGGTGGTCAGATGGCCACATACTTTTGGCATGGATGATAATCTGGGATAGGGTTGTAGTGCAGCCTGACATGAAGTGGACACATGAACTGCCCCTTATATTCAACCACAACAATTTGAAAACATGAAGTCATTTTTTTCTTTCCTGAAGAATGACATGTTATAATTTTTTATACTTTTAGTTTAGTATAGTTTAACATGAAACAACTTAGAGCCTCTCGTTTTTTTTCTCACAAGTAAAAAACAAAACAAAACAAAACAAAAAAAGCCCTTATTTTAAAAGGAAACCACAAACCACAAGGCCCTCCAAAAAACATTGTGCTGTCGCTTTAGCTCTGATTGATACAAAGTGATACTGGAGACTCCGTCCAAAAAAAAAAAATCTAAAATAAACATTATACATGTTTGTTTTGGAAAAACAATTTATCTTCAACATCTGCGACACAAATCCCTGTCTAAGTTGTTACTTTAGGATTGATAACATGATGGTATTGCAGGTGATTACTGTGATTTACCATCTATGAAATGCTAATGTATATACAAATACAAACAATAATGTATAGCAAATGTGTGCTGGTTAACCTACATGTGCTGTATTTTTCAGAATAATCTCCTGGAACGCATTGAGTTGGTAATTAGCTCTCGTTTAAAGCTTTTTAAAAAGCCGAGTCAGCAAATGAGAAACACTTGGCGCTTGATGATTGTCATTTAGGAGGCTGTTTTGCTCGGTGTGAATAAACAGTGTAAGAATCGAGCGAACACAAGCTCTCCTACCAATCATGTCAATATCAATGCAGTGCTTTGTGAAATTAATGTTATGAGGTATTGATGGAGGAAATATTACTGATAATTACCCGACTTGAGTTCCCTATTATAGAAAACAATGTTGTTGCCTTTCCAAGCCCATTATATTTAAAATATAATCATATACACACACACTCAAATACAGTAGGAACTTGTTCTTGAATTGAAGATTCCTGTTCCTGGCTGCAGGAGTGGAACCCAGTATGGTCTTCTGCTGTTGCAAGCTGAGATGCTTTTCTGCTCATCACGGTTGTAAAGAGTTGCTACTGTATATCCTTCCTGGAAGCTCGAACCAATCTGGACATTTTCCTCTGACCTGCCTTATCAACACCACGAGCTGTCCACCTCTTGACCAGGAGATCGCAAGTTCTGCTTGTGGTCGGGTCATAACAAAGACCTACTGCCATCTGGTGAGGCACGCTGCAATACAGATGTGAGTCAAACTCTTGTGGTTACCACTGGCCCCCCACTGTAACCCTAGCTATATAATAGGTGAGAGGCCGAGGGCTATAGAAACAGAGATCGGCGCCGTACCCACATGCCTCAAAGAGCTGGGACAGGAAACTGCCTGGGAAGACGAGATCCTGGCATGGGAAGGACTTTGACTCTCTTATCAATGTAGCACCTATGTTAAATAGACCAGTAGAAAAGCTACACTTTGAAGACACTAGGTCCTAGAGTTGTTGTACAAACCAAAACCTGTGATTTTAAAAACTGTAACTGACTTTATTTTGTACAGTTCCTTTTTAATGAAAACCATGTGTAAGTTGAATGTATATGTGTATATAAAACAATTAAATAAACAAAATAAAACAAACAGTTAATTTCCCCTTCACTTAGGATGAAAATAGTACAGGAAATGAAGAGTTTGGTTCCAAAACGCTATATATCCAATTCCACCGTTTTGAGAAAAATCACTTTTTCTGATTACGGGAAGGGATAAAAGGAAAACCACTGTATCCTGTTTTAAAATTTATTGACTAACTCCTTAATGATAATAAACTTCAAAAATGAAATCCAGAACTAATTATCAGCTTTTAACTGAACCAAGTTTTCTTTTTTTTTGTCAAGTTGCTACATATCCACACCACGGCATCTCCCCCCCAAATGCTACATATCCCTTTCTATTTAAAGTGCATTTAACCATGTTCTTTCATGACAGATTATTTTATTTTATAGATTTTTTTTAGATTATTTTATCGAAATAATTCAGCGTGAAATTGTCCAATAAATTCGAGAAGTGATGAAGCAATTTCCTACTTCATGGGCGCAGCCATCTTAGAAGACTTCATGCCAGTGGCGGCCTCTGATCGGCCAAATGGATATGTCTGATTTTGAGAAAAATCGGTGATGGCACTTGTTGCGTTTTGGAATGAAAGGCTGTAATGCAGTGTGTAAATCAATGGCAGATATCATGTTTTGGCGAAAACTGAATATGGTATGAGTAAGATATGATAATTGCTGATGGTTTGGTGGCGGGAGTTTCAATTTTTCAAATTTGGCATTTATCACGTTTTGGAACCAAACTCTTCAAATGCACCCAATATTGGAACTCAATGCAAAAAATATCAGTCCCTTATTGAAAAGAGTAAGAGTCTTTTAGTGTCTGTGTATGTAATTCAAAGTCCTTTTCTGTGTGAAAAGTAAGCTTATCTCTCATTCACATGCAAAGTTTTGAGTTCAGACAGTTGCTGAAGAAACCATATGGCAGCTGGCCAGGCTGCCACAGGCTTGGTGTTCTACATGTAGAATCTCCTTGGACAAGCTCACCATCTTGTCTACCGGAATCATCAAAAATCCACTCATCCATCTATTATCTGTAGCTGCTTATCCTGTACAGGGTTGCAGGCAAGCTGGACCCTATCCCAGCTGACTATGGGCAAGAGGTGGGGTACATCCTGGACAAGTTGCCAGGTCATCGCAGAGCTGACACATAGAGACAAACTACCATTCACACTCACACCTACGATCAATTTAGAGCCACCAATTAACCTAACCTGCATGACTTTGGACTGTAGGGGAAACCGGAGCACCCATAGGAAACCCACGCAGACATGGGGAGAACATGCAAACTCCACACAGAAAGGCCCTCGTTGGCTGCTGGGCTCGAACCCAGAACCTTCTTGCTGTGAGACGACCATGCTAACCACTACACTACTGTGCCGCCTCCAAACCAGAGATTGTACAGAAAATAGTTCAGTAATACACCCATATTTAACAAAGTAAAATGCATAAAACATATATTAAACAGATAAACGTCAACTGGCTGTCGAACAAGCGTTTGTTTATAACCTTATTCGCAAGCTTACATCCCAACGTGAGGTTAAGTGAACACGTTAGCTACGCAGATTCAAAGAGATTACATCTAAATACCAAAAGAAAACATGAGAATACCACTCACATTTAAGAAATAAAAGGCTCTAATAATGAATAATTGCTTGGAGTGGTTTTTATAAGCTCTTATGGTCTTCAATTCACCATGACATTGAGTATCAGCATATACATAGTTTTCACTGACGTCACAGCATTCCGGGGAACGCCCTCCAGCCGCCATCTTGTGGGGCAAACAAAATTGACCATCACTATTACCGACTACATTATCTCGGACGAATTTATGAAGTTATATAGTCAGTTTTCTAAAATAAAGATCAATGTCGGCAAAATCAAGCAAACAGAAGTATATAGATACATTGGACGACATCTCACGACAACGGTATGCAGCCAAACTGGCCTTGATTGGGGGAATTGACCCCTACGAAGTGGACAAAGATGCATTTTCAAGTGACTATGCAGGGCTGCCATCCATATCGTACCCTGATATTGTGAACTATTTCGTGAATAGTAAAAGTGCCTACACACTTGACGACCTCAAAGCATACAAGTCGCTGGAGTCATACAATTATTTTGTCTGTGGCTGGGTCCGTGAAGTCCACCATATGAAAACAAGTGACAGTCGTGTCCTAATTACAGCCAAGGTATGTAAACATTGGAATTTTAGAGCTCTCAACACTGCATATAAATATATGTGTGTGTATAATATCGAGTTGATTTAAATCGGAATTGATTTAAATCGGAAAGCTGCGCACATTTGCGCGAAGCTGCGCAAATGTGCACAGCTTTCCGATTCACTGTTTTTTTTCTCATCCTTATACTTCCTATGTTTCATGGACTGTAACGGATTTGCAATTGATTGTTTATTTAAACAACTTACCACTTATAAAATGATCGGAGCAGACTTTGCTGTGTTTGGAAGGCTGATAATCCTTGCGGTTGATTCTCGCAAGCCATAGATTTCTCCTTTGTATGCTGAGTTTCTTTGTTTGCTCGCCTTTGTGCTCCCGTACAGTGGGAATTCCATAAAAGTTCCGCTTGACGTCATCATCTGACCTATTACGACAGCCGTGAATACAACAGGTGTGCACCATTGCTGGCTTTAAATAGCCTGCTTGGGTTCTTTTGAAGACTTTGTACTCACGCGTTACAATGTGTGCTCAGTGACCCATACGGTAAGCTTGACCCACAAGATGGCCGCCACTAGGGAATCCCCGACTCTGTGACATCATGTGAAAACTATGTATAGTTAACTAACAAAATGAAAGTAAACTCACTCACCGAAGCTCTTCTTTTGTGAAAAACAAAACAAAAATGTGCTCTCTACTGATAAACAGCAACCGAAGCTCAAATATGTAAAAATGATTGCTTAGTGTATTGCAATTTCTCAAACAATGAGCGTTGATATCTCAGCTAGTTTCTCCAGTGGAGTATGCACGGCGCACATAGCCACTCTGTTTTGTTTCTAGCTGGGCTACATCAACAAGATGTTTTCACCCACAGAACTGCCGCTCACTCTATGTTTTTTGTTTTTCGCACCATTCTGTGTAAACTCTAGAGAGTGTTGTGTGTGAAAACACCAGGAGATCAGCAGTTTCTGAAATACTCAAACCAGTCCATCTGTCTCAGTAAAACTCACACTTTGAGATCATAATTTTTCCCATTCTGACGTTCAACTGAAGCTCTTGATTTGTATCTGCATGATGTGATGCATTGTGCTGCTGTCAAGGAACTGGCTGAGTGGATAACTGCATAAAACAGCAGGTGGATGGGTGTACCTATTAACTACTAGAACGCATTGACCTCTATGAAATATATGGAATATTTCCGACAAGTTAACAGGAAGTGGCATCATCTAAACTTCCTGAAGGTCATGGGAAGGAGAAAAATACATTATCTCATTTTTCTTCTTGGGGCGGCACGGTGGTGTAGTGGTTAGCGCTGTCGCCTCACAGCAAGAAGGTCCTGGGTTCGAGCCCCGGGGCCGAGCCCCGGGGCCGGCGAAGGCCTTTCTGTGTGGAGTTTGCATGTTCTCCCCGTGTCTGCGTGGGTTTCCTCCGGGTGCTCCGGTTTCCCCCACAGTCCAAAGACATGCAGGTTAGGTTAACTGGTGATTCTAAATTGACCGTAGGTGTGAATGTGAGTGTGAATGGTTGTCTGTGTCTATGTGTCAGCCCTGTGATGACCTGCGACTTGTCCAGGGTGTACCCCGCCTTTCGCCCATAGTCAGCTGGGATAGGCTCCAGCTTGCCTGCGACCCTGTAGAAGGATAAAGCGGCTAGAGATAATGAGATGAGATTTTTCTTCTTGATTTTCAATGATATTGTGTTGCCCAACAAGTAAATTATTCATTTGGAAAAAAGTAAACAAACAATTAAAGGAGAACTGAAGTCATTTTTAAACTTGCTTTATTTCTTAATTAACGTGTTATTCAATTCCGTTTTTGGTTTGAGTAACCTTATATCGTGACTCGTATTGGCAACTAATTGCAATTAAATATTATACTTTTCGGCCTGGGCGGCATGGTGGTGTAGTGGTTAGCGCTGTCGCCTCACAGCAAGAAGGTCCGGGTTCGAGCCCCGTGGCCGGCGAGGGCCTTTCTGTGTGGAGTTTGCATGTTCTCCCCGTGTCCGCGTGGGTTTCCTCCGGGTGCTCCGGTTTCCCCCACAGTCCAAATACATGCAGGGTAGGTTAACTGGTGGCTCTAAATTGACCGTGAGTGTGAATGGTTGTCTGTGTCTATGTGTCAGCCCTGTGATGACCTGGTGACTTGTCCAGGGTGTACCCCGCCTTTCGCCCGTAGTCAGCTGGGATAGGCTCCAGCTTGCCTGCGACCCTGTAGAAGGATAAAGCGGCTAGAGATAATGAGATGAGATGAGATGGTCCACAGCAGACATCGCTCATCCACGCGATTTTCATGAGACTTGTGCGAGACTTTGAAACGTGAAGTGTCAGCCAGGTGTCAGTGCCGCCATTTTGAAAACTGTTTTCCAAATGAAATATTGCACAAAAACGAGTTTAAATGACGATTACTGCCTACTTTTTTCAAACTTTCCTGATTGCTATCAAAACAAACAAAACTTCCGGCTTGATTACATCGGCATTCGAAAGAGCGCGCGCACATCTTTTGACAACGTTGGCAAATGTTGGCCTGTGTTTGAAATTGCTCCCTACTTACTATATAGGGCACTATATAGTGGGGACGCCATTTTGTAGTGCTGTCTGAAACCTTAGTGAGGATTATTTACACCCTATATAGTGCACTCAAAGTATCCCACAATGCATCACGAAAAGTAGTTTACAATGATGGTCACTAACCAAAGCAATATATCCCATCATACACTGCAGTCGTGCTGAAAGAATTCAAATTAAAAGTCTCAAATTTGATTTAAATAAAAGGCAGCGGCAAAGAAGAAAGCAAGTATTCAGCCTTGATTTAAAAAAAGTGAAAGATGCAGCTACTTTGTATTGATTAATGTGGGAACTGCGCTCAGTATAATATGGATTTATCACAAAAATACATGCATGTGTTTATTATTTTGAAAACCCACCAGCCGACTGATCTGGCACGTTTTAATTGTGTGACAATAATGACGTAAATACCAGAGCAATGGAGTAGTGTCCGAAAGTCTTTTTTTCATTTTACCAATGAGCTCACTATATAGTCCTCTATATAGTAATTCCCTATATAGGGAGTAGCGAGTAGTGAACGAGTGAGCGATTTCGGACACAGGGATGGTCACTTTGATTTCCGCTGTACGTTTTACTTCTGTCCTATGATGTCTCGCACAGGTCTCAACGAATCTTGTTTACGGCCATTGCTTTGACATATGGACTGATATATTACATAGCATATTTCAAACACTCATAACTTGCCATAGCAGTGATAAAATAGCGATCAAAAATGCATTCTGATATTTAATAAAATGAGATAAATAGAATTTCGATCATAAAAAATTTGCCTTCAGTTCTCCTTTAATATCTAAACAACAATTTATGCATTTGCTTTGTAATTCTATGCTAGAAACTCAATGTGATTACTCTTTCAAGAATAAAAGAAAGTCGAAGATGGGTTAACCCAGATTTAAATGCATGCTTTCTTCAGCTCAATACTGAAAAAATATTGATTTAATGTATTTTGTCAGCATTATGGAGCTAAATGGCACAGCACTAATCACGTCACCCAGTTCTTTCATGTTAATCTCAATGTAAATACAGTAGTAACATATACAATACTTTAAAATGGGCCCAAATAAGTTTTGCCTAGTCACGTATGCAGCTGTTATTTGTTATTTTCCATCTTCCATCCAGTTTAGGCCTGTTCCCTATTCAAGCCTATTCCAGCACAACGACAATGTCTGAGTGCAGCCATTAATCTTCCAAATCAGACAAGTTGTGTCAAGTATGGGGATTTACAAGCAGATATTTTATTTTTGCTCAGAGCATAAATAAAACAGTTTAGCAATGTGGCTTATAAGGAGGTGTAAAGGTGAATCGTTTGTAGTTAATCACCATGATAATTAAAATTAGTCCAGTCTAGAAATGAATACCTACAGTGTCGAGAGTAGTGTCATGATATTTAACAATTATTCGCCAAAGGCGACGTGAATATCAATGAATAATAACTGAGATGAAGTCGAGGTTTTTATTCACCGATATTCGCTGAATGGTGAATAATTGTTTTAGTATAAATACACAGGTGATTATTTTAAAAAATTAAAAATCGTATTTTAAAAAAAAAATTTATTTCAATCTTCAAAAGCAGCATGCAAATGTAATAACGGCATGGCACAGACTTGTGTCGCTTATCTACGCCAAGTCACATAAAATACTTTGTTTTGAAATCTTGAATAGTTTTAGATCAAACTTCCTAGCATCTTTAGTGCTTTTAGGAACAGCATTTTTTACATCATTTGTAATTCTTCCTCACTTATGGTGACGAAGCAATTAGCCGCCATTTTGCCGAGTCACTCGAGGTGATTATCAAGAAATAGTCTGAATTTCTTGACCAATCAGCATGCACGATTTCCTATAATCATGTCCGTATTTATACTCAACTTCGTTATTATAACACCGCACTGTTGAATTCTCGAATCTGATTGGTTGGAAGGTGATGAAGAATTTTCTAAAACAGCACATCTGACCATTTTTTATGAATATGTCCATTTGAATATGTTATCTCATCATCTGTAGCCGCTTTATCCTGTTCTACAGGGTCGCAGGCAAGCTAGAGCCTATCCCAGCTGACTACGGGCAAAAGGCAGGGTACACCCTGGACAAGTCGCCAGGTCATCACAGGGCTGACACATAGACACAGACAACCATTCACACTCACACCTACGGTCAATTTAGAGTCACCAGTTAACCTAACCTGCATGTCTTTGGACTGTGGGGGAAACCGGAGCACCCGGAGGAAACCCATGCGGACAACATGCAAACTCCACATAGAAAGGCCCTCGCCGGCCACGGGGCTCGAACCCAGGACCTTCTTGCTGTGAGGCAACAGCGCTAACCACTACACCACCGTGCCACCTACAAGAGATCGATTCCTGAAATTACTTTTAATGGTGTTTGAACTGAATATCATCAGTTTTGAAAAAAAAAAATCATGTATGTGGCAAGAATAAGAATAATTTAAGCTTGTTTCATGGTTTGATCTGGCCCAAGCAATGAGGACAAAAGATACCCTAATCATGTAGCCTATGGAACTAAGATACATTAACAATCTGGCATCCGTTACACCTACACACACAAAAAAAAAAAAATTCTGGGAAAAAAAATCTGTATACACCGCCATGTTTTAGGCAAAGTTATCCAAGGCAAACATAAGTTGAGACTTTCCACTCTATTGCTTTGGCTTATCGAATGATTTATTTTTAAAATCACAAACAAGGCAGGTTACAACTGCACTGCTGCACATGTAGTACGGAGTAAACCTGAAAAGTAAACCCGATCTGCTCAGAGAGTCATATGAGCTCTTCTTGAGCTCCTCTTTAGCATCTTTCAACATATTGAATATAGGGTTTTGATGGCGCATCCTATCTGGAAAGCCACTAGAGGCAAAACATGGCCACGTTCACATTACACCACAGGTTCCTGAATGTGGTCCTGGAATGCACCATTTTCCCCTGGTTCGGCTATAATCAGCTAAGTAACTAATTACACAACAGTTCAGTAATTTGATTGGCTGAGCAGCGTTCCATTAGTGCCTATGTTTAGTATAACCGAACTGGGACGTTACCCCTTTTCGACCCACAGAGAATGGATTCTGTTCTTGTTCAAAGAATCCTGAATGGAATTAGTTCAAGAACCTGTTCCCTGTTGGTCAAAAAGGCGTACCTACTCATTCGTAATTTTTTTTTTGTAGGCTGTAGCCACGATGTCATCATGTTGTCAGAATCAGTGTAACACATCTCTCATAACCCGGGACGGAACAGTACCATCGTGTGTGTGTGTGTGTGTGTGTGTGTGTGTGTGTGTGTGTGTGTGTGTGTGTGTATTATTTACCAGCTGGGGGGGTCCATATCGTGAAATACCGTGACTGAGGTCTTGAAAATACTGACCGAGGCCTCTGGGCCTAGGTCACGGTATTTCACGATATGGACCGACCTTAAGCTGGGAAATAATATATTTATTTTTTCATCTCATCGCACCTCGTTATCTCTAGCCGCTTTATCCTGTTCTACAGGGTCGCAGGCAAGCTGGAGCCTATCCCAGCTGACTACGAAGTTCGAAAATGTAAATTTAACAGCTTCATGAAAGTGCGCTGATGGTTACCATGGAAACCCCGTGTCTTCTGCACTGTGTTCCTCCCCCGAGTCACGCGTGTGCTCATTCGCTTTTGTGTTCTTGGTCTCAGAGCCGCGCGCACCAAACAGAGACAGAATCAACGTTTAACATCATTAACAATGCACTTTTTATGGAGACATTTTAATGTTTTCTTTATTTTTTTATCCAGTTGAATATTTAGCGTACAAATTTATTTTCAGCTCTTAAAAATGACCGAGGTCCGGACCGCGGGGGCCTCAGAGCTGGCTGCGGCCATGGAGATGAACAAGACGCTAATAGGAAGATAAGACAGTTCAATGACAAATGGAAGTTCGGGTGAGATTGGCTAGTTCATAGCAAGACCGAAAATACCATGTACTGCGAAGACTGTAGTAGAAAGTCTGGCAAAGACAGGCACCAGTAATTTTAAACTCGAAACTATAATGGACCACGAAAAGTCAAATGCACACATCGGTACTATAACATCAAAACAGGCGAAGACGGCTGGTCACAATAGGACAGCATTGCTTTCAGTCCCTGGCTGTCATGAAGTCGGCTGAGCTGGAGAGGATGGAGCTGCTGTTTAGAAACGTTCACACGATTGGAAAGAAGTTGATCCTGCCCCAGCTATCAACTTATGGCCTGCTGGAAGCCTCAGGTCACGAAGACCATTTTTCATGGACCATTCAGACTCATCTGATGATGAATGTAATGAGGACATTTAATGTCTCTCTCTACACATGTTCACACACACACACACACACACACATGCACACACACACTATTAATAGATAATACATAATATACATAATAATACTTGATAATACACATAATACTTGCATATCAAAACATCAAATGTTTTTGAATGATAAATGTTTTGAATTGGACTTTTAGAATCAGTTCAGTTGTTAAAGTTAAAGTCCTTCCCGCTCCGTGTGGCGCATCGGGCAGTGCCGATCTTCGCTTCCCAGTTCAGTTGTACTGAATGTTATTTTTCATATTATACGATATTTCATATTGTAAGGGGCTTGAATTTGAGTTCAATAAACAGAATACTCTGTTTATATTTTTGTCTGAATTGGTTGCATGTTTTCATATAGGGAGCTACCTTAACAGCACTGAATACTTGAGTGCTACTGTAGAGATACATTATACGCTGTCATTCATAATTAAATCTAGATCTTCTGAACTTTAACGTATCATGGTGAATAAAAAAACTTCGATTTCCTGGCAACAAAATTGTGGCTAGTGAAAAGGCTGAATGGCTAGTGACTCGGGAAAACCACTAGCCACAGTGGCCGGTGAGCAAAAAAGTTAATGTAAGCTAGCCTCATGCCCCATGTGAATCACTGAGCCTTGGACACTCATGACCCTATTTACCAGTTGTCCTTTGGATCCTTGGTCCATTTTTGGTAGGTACTAACCGTTGCATACCAGGAACACCCCACAAGACCTCCCATTTTGGAGATGTTCAGACCCAGTCGTCTAGCCATCACAATTTCAAAGTCACTCAGATTCTTACGCTTGCCCATTTTTCCTGCCTCCAACACAACAACTTCAAGAACAGACTGTTCTCTTGATGCCTAATATATCCCACCCCTTGACAGGTGCCATTGTAATGAGATAATCAGTATTATTCTTCACCTGTCAGTGGTTTTATTAATAAATAAATAAATAAATAAGATGAAGAGAAGCCCAAACAATTCCATTAGTGTTACAAACCTGCCCTGCTTGGACCCCTAAAACCACTGGAGTGTTCCTTTATTTTGTTCAACAAAGTACAACAGAAATACAATTTTCTCCAACTGGCACCAGTGCTCGCTTCACCGCAGATTACACGTGACAAGCCACATTTGAAAATGATGTTTTCGTGTGACGGTTTCATACATTGTTCATCGCATTATTTTTTTTCTGGTATTCTTTTTGCTCCAGATGTTTCACTCCACTGCATACGTGGATACGGCCGGAATGACAGCAACAATTGACTTGACTTGTAAGGACACGGAACGTGTGCAGGAGGTGGGAGTGACGGTGCATGCTGCTGATTGGATGTTTTGTGTGAACGGTTAGATGGGGTTTTGTGAACTCGTGCACACAGCCGATCAGATAACGGCGAGGGCGACTGCGAAAGCGGATCCTATCGTCAGACTCCACTCCATCACACTGTACTACCTCTTACACAGAAACAACCCTCTGTTCCGCAGAAAGAGGAGAATGCAACACACACACAGACACACACACACACACACACAGACACACACACACCAAAAAGTCTCTCATACGTTTCACGTTCCTGCATGTGATTTAGTGAGTAATATGTGATCTGAAAAATGAACTATGTGAAAATATAGTATGAAAATGAATGAATTGTGTGTCAAACTCATACCTGAAAATTAATTATTTGTGAGGACCAAAACTGACTCAAGGTCCTCACAATCACTCGGTCCTCACAAAACTAAATATGTAAATCAATGCATTTTAAATACTACTACTACTACTACTACTACTACTACTGCTAATAATAATGAGGAAACACATTTCTTTTAGGTTTAGGTATAGCATATAATTAATTCGCTCCAGTTATAATGGTGTCAATGAAAGGTCCTCACAATGTTACAAATACGAGAATGTGTGTTTCTGGAGAACGATGTTAAAATATTATAATGAACAAACTCACTCGAAATTTAAAGGGTCATGAAATAAAACCCTTCAGAAAGATCAGAAGGCGCAAATAATTTGTTGTACGGAAAAGTCTCATACATTTCATGTTCCTGCATGTGATTTAGTGAGTAAAATGTGATCTGAAAAATGAACTATGTGAAAATATAGTATGTAGATGAATAAATTGTGTGCCAAAATCATACCTGAAAATTAATGATTTGTGAGGACCAAAATTGACTCAAGGTCCTCACAATCACTCGGTCCTCACAAAATTAAATACATAAATAAATGCATTTTAAATACTACTACTACTACTACTAATAATAATAATAATAATAATAATGAGGCAACAAATTTCCTTTAGGTTTAGATGTAGCATAGAATGAATTTGCTCCAGTTATAATGGTGTCAATGAAAGGTCCTCACAACTTTAGAAATACGAGTATGTGTGTTTCTGGAGAATGGTGTTAAAATATTATAATGAACAAACTCACTTGACATTTAAAGGGTCACAAAATAAAACCCTTCAGAAAGATCAGAAGGCACAATACCGTAATTTGTTGTACAGGTGTCAGTAAACCTGCTGAAAATGCTGTGACTACAAACATGGACACCCTGAACTACAATCCCCAAGACTCACAGTGCCCTCTGTCTCCCGATTACTAATTACAGCTGTCATGCATCTTCCTAATTACCTCTCTCCCTATATAAGCCACTCACTCACTCTACTCCAGTGTGAAGTATTGTTCTGCTCCCTCAGTTCATATCAAGCTTTGTAGCTTTCTGGCTGCCTTTTGTATTTCTAACTTCTGATTATCCTTTCACATTTTTGCTCTTTGTCTTCCCTCTATTATATTATTTGCCTATCTCCTGACCTATCCTAGTTTACCAACCATGATTCCAGTCTCTCATTTTGGCTCTATTTACTGTTTGCATCCTGCTCTCTTCTGCACATACATCCATAAGTACCTGTGCTCTGACAGGATACTTTGCCGCCATGGATGTAGTGGAAGAGGCAAAATAGATTGCTCTTAATGCCCAGGGATGACTGCTGGGAGAACATCAGCAGATGCTAGCAGACCTCAACACTCGTATAGCTACTGTGATGTCGCAGGCCCTCCTAACTTGTCCCAAGTCCTCCACAAGTCCCGTGCTGCAACTTCCTGTTCCTGAGAGGTTCGCTGGAGATGCACTCACTTATAAAGGTTTCTTACTTCAATGTTCCATGTATTTCATTACAATGCCTAACCTGTCTGAAGAACACAAGATTGCTAAGTTCCTTTCTTTCCTCACAAGGCAATACCACCATAATGGTAATTGTTGACCGCTTCTCCAAGGCTCTTAAAGTCATTCCGTTACCTGGTATCCCCAGAGCCTCCCAAACAACTGAACTATTATTCTAGCAGGTATTCAGATATTATGGCCTCCCTGAGGACACAGTCAGCGACTGGGGCTCTGTTTGTTTCACGGTTCTGGATATGCTTCATGGAAAGATTGGGAATATCTGTGAGCCTCACGTCCGGATACCATTCCCAGTTGAATGGCCAAGTAGAGAGGGCTAATCGGCTGTTTCTTAAGAAACTTCTGCATGCGTAACCAGAGGGACTGGGCACATTTCCTTCCGTAGGTCAAGTATGCACAAAACTCTCTGACACTCTGCAACTCAACTAACACCATTTCAGTGCATACTTGGCTACCAACCACCCCTGTTCCCTTGGGAAGCCAAGTACAAGCCAAAGATGAATGGTTTTCACGCAGCCAGACAATGAGAGGAGGTACATCAATGGCTCGAGATTGTCAACGCCAAGTAGAAAGAATATGCTGATAAACATAGAGCAAGCAATCCAGACATTTCCCTGGGAGACAGAGTATGGATAGCCATGAGAAACCTAAGAGAACCCAACACCTGTTAAAAAAAAAAAAAAAAAAAACCTTCAGCCACGATATATCGGACCATTCAAGGTACTTCATCGCATCAACAAGGTCTTGTACTGTCTTGAACTCCCCCCTCACAGCAGGTTATCCCCCACATTCCACATCTCTAACCTGAAACCTTCTATTCCAGGTCCTCTTGCCAAGAGCACACTGTTCCAGGAGCACCCAACTCTCAACAAAGAGGGGGAACCCATGTACCAGGTAAATGAGATCCTCAACTCTAGAAAAAGAAGAGGGCAAGTTGAGTACCCAGTAGATTGGGAAGGTTATGGACCCGAGAAGCAAAGCCGGGTTTCTGCAAAGGACATTCTAGACCCACTCCTCCAGCAGGAGTTCCATGCCCTACATCTTGATAAACAAGCATCCAGAGGTAGGGGGCGTCCCAGAAAGAATGTATCTCCCAGAGGGAGCTCCTCGGGGGGTTGTGTCAGTAACATGGACACCCTGAACTACAATCCCCAAGACTCACAGCACCCTCTGTCTCCCGATTACTAATTACAGCTGTCATGCATCTTCTTCCTAATTACCTCTCTCCCTATATAAGCCACTCACTCACTCTATTCCAGTGCAAAGTATTGTTCTGCTCCCTTAGTTCATACCAAGCCTTGTATCTTTCTGACTGCCTTTCGTATTTCTGACTTTTGCTTATCCTCTCATGTTTTTGCTCTTTGTCTTCCCTCTATTACGTTGTTCGCTGATCGCCCAACCCACGCTAGTTTTCCAACCACGATTCCAGTCTCTTTTCTTGACTCTATTTACTGTTTGCATCCCGCTCTCTTCTGCACATACATCGTAAGTGCCGGCGCTCTGACAACAGGGTGAAATGTGATTGTGTAAATATGTATATTACAGAAATGCAGGATAATAAATCACAATCAAATTTCCAACAAAATTTTGATTAAAAAAACATATTTCGGGCGGCACGGTGGTGTAGTGGTTAGCGCTGTCGCCTCACAGCAAGAAGGTCCTGGGTTCGAGCCCCGGGGTCGGCGAGGGCCTTTCTGTGTGGAGTTTGCATGTTCTCCCCGTGTCCGCGTGGGTTTCCTCCGGGTGCTCCGGTTTCCCCCACAGTCCAAAGACATGCAGGTTAGGTTAACTGGTAACTCTAAATTGACCATAGGTGTGAATGGGTGTCTATGTGTCAGCCCTGTGATGACCTGGCGACTTGTCCAGGGTGTACCCCGCCTTTCGCCCGTAGTCAGCTGGGATAGGCTCCAGCTTGCCTGCGACCCTGTAGAAGGATAAAGCGGCTTGAGATAATGAGATGAGAAAAAATCTTTCATGTTGTGAAACATTCACAAATTAAAAAAAATAAATAAATGTAAAACTTCATGATTTCTTTGTGGGATGTTGATCTATGTTAAAATTTCCATAAATTATTTTATTTATGGATAATATTAATACCAAGCCTTGATTTTATTCTTAAGACATATTTGGCGAAACTACCGTAAAATACCAAATATAGCCCGGGCTATTATTTGTCTCAATCGCGTAAGAGACCCGGCGCGTATTAGAGACTAGGCGGCTATTTGGAACAGGCGATTAATTCCTTCTTCACAAATACCTTCCCCAAAATCTACCTCAAAACGGGGAAAAAATCATTCTCAGATAGGCCTACCTTTAACCAGTATAACTTACAGTTTGTTTAGAGTTAGATTACAGATAGCACGGTGCCGACTTCAGGGAATTTTGAAGACGCAGAATGCATCTTCGCATGGCACAGTCGGGGTGGATAAAGGATAAATCACACACCTTTTCCTGTTAATGACTAGTTAAGTGCATGCTTTACAAAATAATCAAGAAACCACACCATTGTCTGTGCGCAGCACTGTGATTTAATTACTCTGCAAAGTTATGGTCACTTGCTATCACCCTCACCCATGCAGCCTCCACCCTTTGCGCTTCGCGATGTCTGTCAATCTGAAATTGCATGGAGGGCGCGACGTTGAAGCAACATAATTAGGGTCCGAAGTGTCAAACCAAAGGGTTTTTTCTTATGCTGAAAAATAAGTGACCTGCAGTGGCTACATACTGTCATCTTGCATCACGTTTCTCTCCAAGACGTCTCCCTATTTGGCGGATATGAGCCTATTCCCCGAGTGAGTTGGTACGGTGGCTCGACCCCGTAGAAAACTTAAAGTTCGGATGAAAGTTAGTTGAATAGGTTACTGACTTGTAGGCCTACATGTTGCCTGCCTGACGCGTGCTTCTGCCCAACTTGCACGACAGATTACTTGTTGAAAAGGCCCCTTGGATTAGATTGGCCGCGAGCAGACTGAAATGCATGTTAGAACGCTCTCACCTTTTTTGTAAAGCGTCTTCCAGATCCGAATGGGTAAGGGCAAGTGAAATGGTATAAGGTCTTTAATAAAACTCAGTGTGTGCTTTGACGCATGCATTCGGCAATTTAGGTCGTTTAACAGAAGCAGCAGTCCAACCTTGGAAACCTGCAGTCCTCAATGTCACCACACACGCTGGCTTTCGTTGGGTGAATACCCCAAAGGGGTATTCCTCATTCGATGACGTAAGTGATATCCCACACACCCATGTCAAACGTAATTGGCTAAGACATCTGTCAAAAGTTACGGAGTTGCATTCCTCAAGAAATATTACGGTAGACCAAGATTATAACATTGAAATGGCATGTTTATTATCACGTAACAAAATGTTGTAAACAGTATTATAGAAATAATTTCATTTTTCATTCATTCATTCATTCATTCATTCATTCATATTGTTTCGGTAGAAAACTATGCAATGCAAAATCGTTTAAACACCAGAAAACCAGAAAAGTGCTGGGCCTCAAGATTCTAGATAGAACATTCGGACGCTTTTTTTTTTTTTTTTTTTAGACCCCGGCGAGTATTCGGAACCGGCCTTTATTTGTCACAACACACGCGTACACCCGGCCGTTAAAGGGAACTCGGCGGTTAATTGGAACTCGGCTATTATTTGGTATTTTACGGTGTATATATATATTTTTTATACATTTCCATTTTGGGGTGTATATACAAACTATATTTTGATATATCGTTGGTCATTCTTACACACACACACACACACACACACACACACACACACACATTCATCATGCTGTGACGAGGTGTCTTGCAGAATAAGGGATATGAAAAATGAGCGACAAAACAGTACATGCTTTCAACTCAATCCAGGGCTGGAAATATTTAAGTGTTGCACAGATATCCTGCTAATCTGTTGGATGTGAATGCGTGTGTGTTGCTGAGAAAGTTCAGATTCCATTTTCCTTCTAAATGTTAGCAAGAAAAATAAAGATATCCATGAAGAGTGAATTATCCACCACACAGTGGCAGTGCCTCAGCTTTTATTGCAACACCACCAAATAGGAAAACATCACAGTGCCAATACTTTGTGTTCATTTTTATGTGTAGGTGTATAAATATAAGATGAAGTGGAACACCTGAACATGCCGCACTCCATCCATCATGGTGGACGTGTCCACTGTGTCCCCCACTGCATGAACAGCTGGCACCTGGATGAAACTTGCATCCTGTCAATCCACCACTCTGTCATTCTCACTCCAATAGTTACCCTGATTGATGAACTGAATTTGGAGAAGTAGGACAACAGACACGCAGTGTAGAGGAAGTGGAGCAAGATTCTCATGGTAATATGAGCTCTCCAGGCCATCACCACACAGATAACAAGTGTCTTCAAGGTGTTGGGCCACCATACTGTAAGTCCACCAACAGCTTCAGTGCTCCTTGGCAGAGGTTCTACAAGTCTCAGAAAGTGAAGTGGAGCAAAAATGTATTCAATCAGTCCAAAATCTGCCATTAGTGATTAACTGGCTTAAGATCTGGTCAATATGAAGGCCATAGGACATGATTTGCATCATTTCCATATCCATTCAAAGCATTCAGTGATCCCTCATGCTCTGTGAATGGGGGCGAGGTCATCCTGGAAGAAACACCTCCCATCAGGATTGAGAAAATTCCTGACAGGATAAAGGTGATCAATCAGAAGAACTGTGTGTTGATTTGCAATACAAATCATCAATTTTTTTTTCTTCCTCAACATCACTTAGAGAGATGGAGCCAAGTATGAATATTTGGATAGAACAGTGTTATAAACAAACACTTTTTTTTTCAGAAACCTTGCTAGAAAGTTGTATATCACTAGGGCTGTGCCTCAGGACTCGACAAGGATAAAACAAGTCTCATGAGTGCATATGCAGCTTAAAACACAGAGTATGAAGCTTGGCTATGGGGTTGCCAGGTTTCTGCAAAATTCCCACTCAGTTCAAGTATATATATAAATACTGTATATACTTTTGATTTACACAACAGCTATCCACTGATTTACACCATTTGATTTACACAACATGCCTATCACTTTAAATGTACAAATTGCTGTTTTATTGTGACACAAACAAGAATTAAAATAAAAAAAAAAAATCTGGAGTGTGCTTAGGTATTCACCCCCTTTTGTATGAAACCCCTAAATAAGAGCTGGTCCAACCAATTCACTTCATAAGTCACATAATTAGTTGACTAAGATCCACCTGTGTGCAATCAAAGTGTCACATGATCTGTCACATGATGTCTGCATAAATCAACCTGTTCTGGAAGGACCCTGATTCGGCAACACTACTAAGCAAGCAACAGGAAAACCAAGGAGCATTCCAAACATGCCAGAGACAAAGTTGTGGAGAAGTATGGATCAGGGTTGGGTCATAAAAAATATCCCAAACTTTGAATATCCCATGGAGCACCATTAAATCCATTCTAGCAAAATGAAAAGAATATGTCTGAAGGAGCTGCAAAGATCCACAGCAGAGATGGGAGTATCTGTCCATAGGACCACTTTAAGCCGTACACTCCACAGAACGAAGCTTTATGGAAGAGCGGCCAGAAAAAAGTCATTGCTTAAGAAAACATGTTTGAAGTTTGCCCAACAGCATGTGGCATACTCCCCAAACACATGGAAGAAGATTCTCTGGTAAGATGAGACTAAAATTGATCTTTTTGGCCATCATGGGGAATGCCATGTATGGTGCAAACACAACACCCCGAGATCACCATTCCTTCAGTGAAGCATGGTGGTGGCAGCATCATGCTGTGGGGATATTTTTCATCTGCAGGGACAGGAAAGCTGGTCAGGACTGAAGGAAAGATGGATGGCACTAAATACAGGGCAATTCTGGAGGAAAACCTGCTTGAGTCAGCCAGAGGTTTGAGACTGGGGTGAAGGTTCATGTTCCAGCAGGACAATGACCCTAAACATCCTGCTAAAGCTACACTGGAGTCGTTTAAAGGGAAACATTTAAATGTCTTGGAATGGTCTAGTCAAAGCCCAGACCTCAATCCAATTGAGAATCTGTGGCATAACTTGAAGATTGCTGTACACCAATGCAACCCATCTAACTTGAAAGCGTTAGAGCAGTTTTGCCTTGAGGAATGGGCAAAAATCCCAGTGGCTAGATGTGCTAAGCTAATAGAGACATACCCCAAGAGATTTACAGCTGTAATTGCAACAAAAGGTGGCCCTACAAAGTATTGATTTTGGGGGGCGAATACCTATGCACACTCCAGATTTCTGTTTTTTTCATCTTAATTATTGTTTGTGTCACAATAAAACAACAATTTTCACCTTTAAAATGGTAGGCATGTTGTGGAAATAAAATTGTGCTAACCCCCCAAAAATCCATTTTAATTTCAGCTTTTAATGTGACAAAACAGGACAAACACTAAGGGGGTTGAATACTTTTGCAAGACACACACACACACACACACACATATATAATAAGGCCGGACCAATGAGCATTTGCTGGTAATTTTTGCATTAGTCCGTCTGTATTTCAGAAACATCAAACCGGATGGCCCATGAAAAATGGTAAAGATATGGGTCTAATCTACTTCTAATTTTCTTCCAAATGTTATACTGGGTGAATACATTGTGTTGTAAAATGACCTGTGATTGGCCGATCGCAGACGCTCTCGATGAATGACAAGTCGCCTCTCATGGCCTGACATCACGCAACGCTGTTATCAGCTGGGTAGGTTTATCACTAATGTTAAAAGAAAATAGACTACTACAGGTTTTGGACCCTGACAAAGTGTTTTTTCTGTTGTATTTTAACCCTCTGGGGTCGAGCGCTTTGCTGGCGAAGCTCGGCAGGTTTAGAATGAGTAGGTCATGTATTTAGATAAATATCTTCGAGTTTTTATCATACAAGCATGATGAACATATTGACAGAAACTTTATACTTTACACTTTTCTGTGTGTCCACTGCCAAATAATATTATTTTTTAAATTACCAAAATTAGATGAAACATAAAACTTGTCACCTTACTCAGTCACACCAGAGTTGGAGCACTGAGCGCCCACTTACGCATTCATAAAAGACTATTCACATGGTAAGAGCATGATAATGACATTCACTCTTTAGATTTTGATTGGTTTCTCTTTCATGGTGTTTTCTTCTATTTTCTATGTTCTCATCCAGCAGATTTGAGTCTGAATGCCAAATGATATCACCATGTCTAGATTTGAGTCATTTTAAAAGTCATTTTGTGACAAAGTTACTTGGAAACTCATCATTACAATTTTAACTCTTATGTCAGAATAGTTGTATTCTTAATTACTACATTTCTTATAGACTTATTATAAACATACAGTGCTCAGCGTAAATGAGTCCACCCCCTTTGAAAAGTAACATTTTAAACAATATCTCAATGAACACAAACAATTTCCAAAATGTTGACAAGACAAAGTTTAATATAACATCTGTTTAACTTATAATGTGAAAGTAAGGTTAATAATATAAACTTAGATTACACATTTTTCAGTTTTACTCAAATTAGGGTGGTGCAAAAATGAGTACACCCCACAACAAAAACTACTACATCTAGTACTTTATATGGCCTCCATGATTTTTAATGACTGCACCAAGTCTTCTAGGCATGGAATGAACAAGTTGGTGACATTTTACAGCATCAATCTTTTTCCATTCTTCAACAATGACCTCTTTTAGTGGCTGGATGCTGGATGGAGAGTGATGCTCAACTTGTCTCTTCAGAATTCCCCAAAGAAAATAATTTCTTTCCACCACAAAGGTGAAGGCTACAAGAAGATCAGCAAAGCTTTACTTATCAGTCAGAATACTGTAGCAAAAGTGGTACAAAAATTTAAGAAAGATGGAACTGCAACCATCTCACAGAGACGTCCAGGTCATCCACGGAAGTTAACACCTCGACAGGAGCGTCTTCTGATGAGAAGGGTTGAAGAAAATCGGCATGCAAGTTGACTGCAGTTATCTAAAGAAGCAGAAAGCCAAACTGGGGTGACTATTTCCCGTGACACAATACGGCGTACACTGCAGAGGAATGGTATGCATGGATGCCGTCCACGAAAGAAGCCTCTCCTTAAGCCCAGGCACAAAAAAACCCAGGGCCCATGCTGACAAAGATGGGACTCTATTACTCTGGACTCTATTGCTATGACTCTACTACTGGGACTTGTACTCTGGAGTGATGAGACCAAGATAAATGTTTTTGGAACTGATGGCTTCAAAACTGTATGGCGTCGCAAAGGTGAGGAATACAAAGAAAAATGCCTGGTGCCTACAGTGAAACATGGTGGTGGCAGTGTCCTTATGTGGGGCTGCATGAGTGCTGCTGGTGTCGGGGAGCTGCATTTCATTAATGGCATCATGAATTCACAGATGTATCGCTCTATACTGAAAGAGAAGCTGCTACCATCACTCCGTGCCCTTGGTCGTCGTGCACTTTTCCAACACACATCTAAGGCCACTGTTGGATTTCTGAAGAAGAACAGGGTGAAAGTGATTCAGTGGTCAAGTATGTCTCCTGATCTGAACCCAATTGAACACCTATGGGGAATTCTGAAGAGACAAGTTGAGCATCACTCTCCATCCAGCATCGAGTTAAACAGTTGTTATATTAAACTTTGTCTTGTCAACATTTTGGAAATTGTTTGTGTTCACTGAGATATTGTTTAAAATGTTACTTTTCAAAGGGGGTGCACTCATTTACGCTGAGCACTGTAGTATAAAAATAGTCATTGTTGGCATGAGTGTTATTATAGTACCTGTATATGAGTCCCAGTAAGTTGTAACCAACTGGAATATCCTTCCCTCCCTCATACTTTTTTTGCAAACATGGAACTGACCTGTGTGTGCTAATGTTTTCCTGGGTAGAAGTTTAAGCATGTTTTTCTTGAATCTTCTGACATTTTCTTGTAAATTAGATCAATTTGTAGTGTAATTAGCAACTAATTTTGAGTGTAATTTGGCCTTTGAAGATCGCAAAAATGTGCCTGGAAATAGCTGAGAAGTTATCTCCAGGCATCTAAAGTCCTTCAGCGGACCCCCGGCTGCATTGTTCCGGGCCTTTGGCCCATCCTTCAGACAGGCTGAAATTTGGACAGACAGACAACATTTCAGACTTATCTGTCCTGTGACAGTCTGAGTAAAATTCCTAATTTTCCACACTTTATAAATATCTATTTAAAAAGAAAGGTCTTAAGCCAAATGAGTCCAAAAAGTTCATCCATTGGTCAAAGTAGATGCATTTCTTCTTCCCAGTCTTAATGCGTTAACAGTGGTGTGCATGCATTTCTTCATATCAATGTGCAAAAGGCAACACTTCCCTCTGCTTGAGACTCCAAAAAATGTTCATTCTGCTTGTTTTGCATTATTCTTAAATGAACGTTCTCAATCACTATTAAAATAAAACCTCCATGGAAACTGATTTATTGGAATGAAATGCTTGTTAAAGGACCCAGTTTGACTCGCAGAAGGACTGTATGGGTTGTGTGTCACAGCTTCGGAGTAGATTCTGATAGTGATTCCAGGCAACTTTTCTGATCTTTCTAGAATGTAACAAACCCAAAAACTAACAGAAAACATTATTAGATGGCAGTTCGTGTACATTGTAGTCATGCTTGTAGTACTTGAGTACAGGACTCATGCCCTAATTTTAAAGTAGATACGCAGAACCTTTTATTTTTAAATAAATTTCTGAGTGGATAGTATATCCATCCTTGACTCTTGTATGCTGCATAAATGGGAATTAAAAAATATGTTTTTCAGAGTTAAACTCGACCACAAAGTTGGCATTTGAGCTGCCCCGCTGAGCCAGCCAGCCCTGAGTGCGTGATGTCACTGCAGTAACCAGTTTTAAGGCCAAGGCCTTTTACAGCTATAGACCAAAGTCATATAAATGAAAATTTATGGTGAAAGTAAGAAATACCGTTACATGTGCATGCATTTTCACTGATAAAACGTAAAAGGCTAATTAAATAATCAGATGAACTGATACAATCACATTCTGAAGCAAATTAAATAATCTTATACCGGTAACTTAAACACACAATACAAATTACATGTATTAATCTAAATGCAGGGAAACATGTTGTTTTTGTTCTTTTGTATCCAAATGAGAGTCGGAGCTTGCCCATCTGTGCTCTCGCTTCATGAAGGTCAATCTTGTGGCCAATTGTTTTGAAACAATCTGACTTTCAGTTGTTCGTTCAGTTCTCCGTTCATTCGCTTCTTCCATGTAAGGGCGAGATGGCAGCAATATCCAGTTTAGAAATCAGACGGCTGCTCCACTCATTCTTTGTTTTCTTCATACTGAGTACTCCGCCATTACTGCTCGGCTCAGGCAATTACTAAAACCCGGGACGGAACGGGATGTCACCGGTTTTATTAACAACTGCGGGGAGGTCACTGCCCGAGCAATATGTCACGTCCCGTTCTATCCCGGTTTTAGCAACAATCCTCAGCTCACTCCGAGAGGACTGGTGCAACTGCACTTTCCTTTTTAAAAAATAAATAAATAAAATAAATAAATAAATACTTTCCTTTTCTTGTTTTCTTTCCCTTTAATTATTGGTACTGCACCCTCTTTCAATACAGGCTTATAGCTAACACTCCTCAACAGATCAGAGGTCTCGTATGAGTCTTCAGTAAAATGTGCAGAGCAGAGGAGAGACCATTTCGTAAGCGTCCAATGTGCCCATGAATTTCTCGCAAAACGCATCCAAATCTTTGCAGTTTGAACATTCTTGGGCTATGAATGCAACGTAAATCCATCTTCTGTCATGTTGCTGCACTGGCCAGCAACACATCTACGTGGCATGGTGATAAATTAGCTCAAAATGGAGGATCAGAGTTGCAGTCAGCTCTGTGTTTTAGTATAGTGGAAATGGCAATGAGACCAATAGATGTCCTGCTGTGATGTTATGGACGTCAAGGTCATTCACTCAGACCACTATCTATATAAATCAGTTTAATCGTAAAAATTACTATATTAGATTCATTGTTAGGCGGCACGGTGGTGTAGTGGTTAGTGCTGTCGCCTCATAGCAAGAAGGTCTGGGTTCGAGCCCCGTGGCCGGCGAGGGCCTTTCTGTGCGGAGTTTGCATGTTCTCCCCGTGTCCGCATGGGTTTCCTCTGGGTGCTCTGGTTTCCCCAACAGTCCAAAGACATGCAGGTTAGGTTAACTGGTGACTCTAAATTGACCGTAGGTGTGAATGGTTGTCTGTGTCTATGTGTCAGCCCTGTGATGACCTGGTGACTTGTCCAGGGTGTACCCCGCCTTTCACCCGTAGTCAGCTGGGATAGGCTCCAGCTTGCCTGCGACCCTGTAGAACAGGATAAAGCGGCTAGAGATAATGAGATGAGATGAGATTCACTGTTAACACTTAAAACTATTCCTGTGCCATTCTTGAGGTCTCAAGGCATTTATCAATGAAAGTGAGGCCATGATTCTGCGTATATGCTTTAAGGAGTCATGACTTGACTTGGACTTTGAGCAGTGATGACTCGGACTTGGACTCCTAAATTGGAGACGAGGACTCTGATTTTTTCTTTATTTTTTGTAACATGCTATAATAATTTGGTATAAGATATTTATATTTATATCTACATTTATTTTTATACTAATTTCGTGCAAGAGAATGCACATTCACCTGGCCATACATCATGTTCAGGAACAAACTAACGTTAATGGCACTAAAATGCCTGGAGAGAAGCCCCTAGGATTGTCCGCTTTGCTTATACAGACTTCTCGTGCAGTGGAAAAAAATGCACTGCTATGTGTTCCATATATAGAAGAACTATCGAGGAGACGACGGGGACAACCTAGAACTTCAATCGTCATTTGGCAAGACTCCACCCAGAGAAGGAAGTGACATGCTATGTTCATTGCACTGTTGATAGCTGGGCTTGCTTGCTGAGTAATGAACTAGCGAGTGTTAACCCTCTCTCATGTTATTTGCCCTGTTGATAGTGGGCGGGGCTTGCTGAGCGATGAACAAGCTTTTTATCTGTAGCCTGTTAACTAAAATGAGGAAGTTAAGCAGTAACGTTAGTCCAACACAGTAGCAGAGACGCTTTCACATAAAGGCAGCAACAGCCACCGTCAAATGGTGCCATTGGAGTCTTGTTCTCGGACTCGACTCGAAATTTTCTTAATGACTTGGACTTGACTCGAACTTGAACACTGGGGACTTAAGACTGGACTCAGACTCTAGGTTTAGTGACTCAACGACAACACTGATTGTTGTACAAAGTAGAAATCCAAAGGTTTTTTTTTTTCTTCTTCTCACTATGGACACTACCATGCTGAAACAGCATCACAAAATTCCAATATGGAGAAATCTTCTTGAGAAACTCCAGGTCTTCCATGTGGGAATTATGAAAGGATTCTTTTCTTGTCATACACTGGATATTTCCACTTGATCATAAACACAATAAAAGTGTTGTTAGTTTGACATTCGCTCATCTGTGACTTGTTCGATGTCCAACGTTTGCTTCTTTTTCACTGAGGCAAAGTGTGTTCAGACTATTGCAACCTTCCAAATCCAAATATTATACCTGTGGAAGTATTAGTGCAGTGTTATTTGACTCCGAGTGTCAAGTGCACTACGGCGCCGGTGCCTGTACCATCATTTGGCTATTCATCTCTCTGTTTGAAAGCGTATGTGTGGGCGTGTAGGAGTTGAATAAGTCAAAGCGGCTGTGAAGCTCTGCGATGCTTTGCAGTCTTGTAGAT
Source organism: Neoarius graeffei (assembly GCF_027579695.1). Lineage (NCBI taxonomy): Eukaryota > Metazoa > Chordata > Actinopteri > Siluriformes > Ariidae > Neoarius > Neoarius graeffei. The sequence goes on from NC_083570.1 coordinate 19,654,198, forward strand.
AAGCCTGATGTTCAATGCAGTAATTGTTACTTCCTCGTGCCTGGAATGCACTGGTGAATTATTCGCTAGCTTTATGTCACAGTCGATGACTAACAACACAATTTAAGTCATTCTAAATATCTCTAAATGGTATAATATACCTACAATATCTAAATTATAATATTACAGTTTGTGTGTCTATGTGCAAGTGTATGTGTGTGTGTTTCTCAGAAAGATCAGAAGGCGTCTGGAATCCATTATGTGTGTGCGAGAGAGGAAGACAGATCATCGTTGTCTAATTCCTATTCGTTGCTTGGCTGGAACGTATATCTGGTTATTAATTACACGGGCTGCCTAAATCACACAAGACACAGAATAGCTCTTTCAGTGTGTGCCATGTGTGTCTTGGCGCTGAGACTGTATCTTTGTTTTCAAGGCAGGGCAAAGTTTCAGGGTCTCATTAGGACAAAACCCGATCTTCCATCACGCCTGACGAGCGTGTCTTTGGCTAATAGGGCTGAAAATGTTCTCATTAGTCCTGCAACACAGCTACACCTCGACATGGCTCGACCAGATATCATGCAAAACCCACAAGAATTTCAACAATCCAGAAGATATTTAGTTGGACTTCATACGTGTTGTGCGAAGTTGTAAGAAACAAGATCAATTGTGAGCTACTGTTCACTTACGTATACCCCTGCTCTCACTCATATCAGAATGCAAGCAATCAAAGGAATAGGACATTTATTATGAATGTTGACTTCAACAAATAATTAACCCTGAAACAAGTAAGTAAAGAGCAGTGTTATCCCCAGGTATTTTGAATAGCATCCTGGTAAATTATCATTTTGAAATAGCATTTTGCTTCTTAAAATAGCATCAAAATCCACCCGATATGTTTTGTAAATACATTCAGTTGGTAAACAGGAAGTCGATGTGCGAGAAGACCTGAAAATGGTATACACAGTATAGAACCCCAAGTTGAAGCTCAGTACTAAATATCCAGCAGTTGTGATTTATAGTCACTGAGAAAAATGCTATGAAAATTTTGTAAATCCACATGATATGTTTCGTAAAGACATTTGGTCAGTAAACAGGAAGCTGATGTGTGACAGACCTGAAAATGGTATACATGGTATAGAACTCCAAGCTGAAGCTCAGTACCAAATATCAAGCAGTTGTAATTTGTAGTCGCTGAGAAAAGTGTTATGAAAATTTTGTAAATTCACGCTATATGTTTTGTAAATACATTAAGTCGGTAAACAGGAAGTAAATGTGCAACAGACCTGAAAATGGTATAGACTGTATAGAACCCCAAGTTGAACCTCAGTGCCAAATATCAAGCAGTTATGATTTGTAGTCGCTGAGAAAAATGTTATGAAATTTTTGTAAATCCACACGATATGTTTTGTAAATACATTCAGTCGGTAAACATGAAGTCAATGTGCGACAAACCTGAAAATGGTATACACAGTATAGAACCCCAAGCTGAAGCTTGGTACCAAATATCAAGCAGTTGTGATTTGTAGTTGCTGAGAAAAGTCTTATGAAAATTTTGTAAATCCACGCTATATGTTTTGTAAATACATTAAGTCGGTAAACAGGAAATCAATGTGCAACAGGCCTGAAAATGGTATAGATGGTATAGAACCCCAAAGTGAAGCTCGGTACCAAATATCAAGCAGTTGTGATTTGTAGTTGCTGAGAAAAGTGTTATGAAAATTTTGTAAATCCACGCTAAATGTTTCATAAATACATTCAGTCGGTAAACAGGAAGTTGATGTGCGACAGATTTGAAAATGGTACACATGGTATAGAACCCCAAGCTGAAGTTTGGTACCAAGTACCATGTGGCTATGATTTGCGGTTGCTGAGAAGAAGGGTGTTTCGGACAGACGGAAATATGGAGATACAGATGGACGGTTGGACAGAGGTAAACTAGTATACTCCCCTCCTTCAGAGCGGGGGTATAACAATGATTCAATTGCAAACTCCACCCCTTTGACCATGTGTTTAACCATCCAGGATTTTACACATACTTGGGTGTTTGGATTGTTTAATGGAGCTCACATACATACAGTACACTCCTCATGCAAAACGTAAGATTATTTTATTTTTTTAATGCTGTAATTGGAAAATAAGCATTTGGGTTATATTAGGAAAAATTCTTCACCTTCATAAGAGAAATTCAGATTGTTCTTGGTAGTGGACTCACTTTTGGATCTCACAGTATATTATATTTTATATGACATTTTACAAGGCAGATTGACAGACACCGCAGAAAATGTTGGAGAGTCTGTGTTTTCACTTCTGTCTTGTATCCTGGATTTTTTCCTTTTCCCATAGGCCCAGCTTGCAGATGGTACAAGCTCCATTATTTACAGTTCAGGATTTGTACGACTGGGGCAATAAAAAGCAATAAATCTCCCGGCATGCCGTCTCTACATGATCCCTCCTTGGTGAAACTTTTACGGGAACTGTTGTCTCATCCTGCACAGGAAAATATTTTCATTCCTGAGACGAGAAAAGGACGCCGCATCCGGCCCGAGGATCATTTGCCACCCGATGCTGAAACACAGCACGCAAATGCACACATGCTCACGCACAGATGCACACAAAGAGCCGCTCGACCGGTTGTGGACTTCGGCTGAGAGGACATAAGGGACTTGGTGTGTGTGAGGAGAACACATCAGTACCGAACTCAAACCCCAACACACAACTAACACACACAAACACACTCTACTCATGGTGACTTTATTTGACGAAAAGTGCAATAGAAGTCTATTAGATGAGACATTTGGTGTATTTTGTTTGATTCTTTTGCACAAACCTAAGAAAGAAAAGCTTACGGCTATCAGTTTAGCATTGTGAAAACTGCACGTCTATCATCACACAAATTGTGTCAGATTGTTCAGTAACTCAAACCTGAAACAGACCTAAATGACAGCAGGGAGTTGAACCGTGTCCCCCAACTGCTCACCCAGAATGCCATGCTCTTGCTAAAGGGCTGTATGAGCGGAAGCTCCCCGCAGCTTGGAGGTGAATGAGGAAAGCTCGGTTCCCCTCAGAAGCCAAGAAAGAACCTCCGAGTCAGGTCTAATCTCCCTCCTCTGGGCTCTGCCTGCTGAGGACAGACACACACTCATTACAGTCCTATTACACCAGGTTGTGTTTCATCTGTCCTAAGGCTATATGTCTGTTTCCCTCTTCCTAACACACACACACACACACACACACACACACACACACACATTCTATTTCTCTCTGCATTCCTAAAAACATAAATACACATACACTTATTCACATGACAAATACACACACACTGGCATACAGACACACACATATAGACATGGATGCACACACAGACTCATATCCAAAAAACACACACGGACAAGACTGCACAAACAAATACACATCTAGACACATACACAAACATATGTCTGTCTGCCCTACTTCATTCCTCACACACACACACACACACACACACACACACACACACACACACACACACACACACATTAGAGGCCATGCCTTGTTCAAGGGTATTTATTGTTACAGAGGCTACACCTCCTTCACTGAGACTAACAGGTACATAGGCCAAGCCTCTTTCACTTACACCAGCAGGTACAAAGGCCACACCTCTTTCCAGTGTATTTATAGGTACAGGTGCCACACCTACTTCAGTGGGACCAACATTAATAAAAGCCACACCCCCTTCACAGAGGCAAACAATAATTGAACCCATACCTCCTTCCCTGGGACTGACAGTAATACAAGCCACACCTCCTTCCCTGGGACCAAAAGAATAGAAGCCACATCTCCTTCCCTGGGACCAACAGTAATAAAAGCCACATCTCCTCCACTGGGACCAGCAGTAATACAAGCCACACCTCCTTCACTGGGACTGACAGTAATCAAAGCCACACCTCCTTCACTGGGACCAACAGTAATAAAAGCCACACCTCCTTCACTGGGACTGACAGTAATTGAAGCCACACCTCGTTCACTGGGACTGACAGTAGTTGAAGCCACACCTCCTTCACTGGGACCGACAGTAATAGAAGCCACACCTTCTTCACTGGGACCAACAGCAATAGAAGTCACACCTCCTTCCCTGGGACCAACAGTAATAAAAGCCACACCTCCTTCACTGGGACCGACAGTAATACAAGCCACACCTCCTCTACTTGGATTGACAGTAATAGAAGCCACACCTCCTTCACTGGGACTGATTGTAATCGAAGCCACACCTCCTTCATTGGGACCAACAGTAATAAAAGCCACACCTCCTTCACTGGGACCAACAGTAATACAAGCCACACCTCCTTTACTTGGATTGACATTAATAGAAGCCACACCTCCTTCTCTGGGGCTGACGATAATATAAGCCACACCTCCCTCACTGGGACAAACAGTAATAAAAGCCACACCTCCTTTCCTGGGACCAACGGTAATAAAAGCCACACCTCCTTCCTTGGGACTGACAGTAATAAAAGCCACACCTCCTTTACTTGGATTGACATTAATAGAAGCCACACCTCCTTCTCTGGGGCTGACAATAATAGAAGCCACACCTTCTTCACTGGGACAAACAGTAATAAAAGCCACACCTCCTTTCCTGGGACCAACGGTAATAAAAGCCACACCTCCTTCCCTGGGACTGACAGTAATCGAAGCCACACGTCCTTCACTGGGACCGACAGTAATACAAGCCACACCTCCTTTACTTGGATTGACAGTAATAGAAGCCAGACCTCCTTCTCTGTGGCTTATAATAATAGAAGCCACACCTACTTCACTGGGGCTGAGAGGATTAGAGATAATAGAATTCAGAAAAAAAATCTGAATAAATTGTCAGGAAAGCATTAATTGCATTTAGTGTTATTCAAAATGGAAATATAACATTAAGTCTTCTAGGCTATATTAAATTGGTATTTTTATCATTGCAAACCAACGCACAACAGCAGCAGGAAAGGCAAAATAAAACAGTTGTCTTAACTGTCCTTGCAGCCACTGATGCTGAGGTTCTCCATTACCGAGATCAGTAAAGCCATTTAAAGCTGTGAATTTTCACCACCGAGCACATACTGTACACCATGGTCTATTTTCCTTTACAGCGCCACACCTTGTATTTTCCTTCCTTCTTTTTTTCTAGAAGGTGATTTCAGGGACAGCATAAAAGATGCATGAGGAAGAGAAAGGTCAACACTGCAAATAATACAATAAACACCTTTTTGTCACAGAGAGAAAGAACGCTGATTTCTATTCTGTACCTTATTTATTTATTTGCCTAGCCAGAACTCTTTTTTTTTCAACCAAAAGATGCTGCAGGATCTCCTTCTTAATTAAAAGAGCCTTGCGGAAATGAAGAAGGATCCCGATTTCATCAGATTAGCCAAAAAAGTGTCTGAATGTTAGATTCAAGGCCTGAGGGTCTGTGTATATCTGGCAGTATTTACGTATGCTAAAAGAGATGCATTTGATTTCGCTGTATCGGTTGCCGAGACTGATCCGAATCCAAAAACCATGCTATCAAAATCCAGCGAATGGAATGGATTAGGCCATTTTATTTCATCTTAGCTTGAGCTTTAATGCAACTCAAGGACACAGATCTGGATCCATGGCATGTGGGCAGTACAGATTTGAAAACAAACAAACAAAAAAGCAACCATATATGGTATAATATGGTCTGATGAAACACATTAAGGTCAGCGATATTAGCATGAATGCTAATATTTAAAAGCAGAGAACCCAGAACCAAACTGAACTAAAATGCTATCCCTCTATACAGTATATTTAGTGTGTTATGGAAGAATCTCATCAGCTCATTAATTATAGTCATTACAATGGGTATAATTTTCTATGCCTTGTCATTATTCCATGTTTCAGCATGATTTTGTCTCATCACATTGACTTCTATCAATGTACCACCACTGTGATACCCAGTATTAACTACACAAACATGTCATCCAATCATTGGGAAATCTCTAGGTTCACGAACAGAAGCTTAAAACATTAGTAATACAGTAAATACAATGTCACACCCTTTCATTAGTTAGGACTTAAGGTGTTGGACAACAGGTCTTAAATATTGACTTAATCACCAAGATAATAAATGTGAAAATGAAATCCACCAATTTTTCCAACTAATGGGTGAAACAGTTTTGTCAGGAAAAATGACACTCGAGGATTCTGGAATGTAAAACTTTCTGTGGGAGGAGATGGGATAGGCCAAACGTTTTTGCTGGAATGAATGGGATTGGGGGTGGCACGGTGGTGTAGTGGTTAGTGCTGTCGCCTCACAGCAAGAAGGTCTGGGTTCGAGCCCGGTGGCCAACGAGGGCCTTTCTGTGCGGAGTTTGCATGTTCTACCCGTGTCCGCATGGGTTTCCTCCAGTTTCCCTCACAGTCCAAAGACATGCAGGTTAGGTTAACTGGTGACTCTAAATTGACCGTAGGTGTGAATGGTTGTCTATGTGTCAGCCCTGTGATGACCTGGTGACTTGTCCAGGGTGTACCCCGCCTTTTGCCCGTAGTCAGCTGGGATAGGCTCCAGCTTGCCTGTAGAACAGGATAAAGCGGCTAGAGATAATGAGATGAGATGAATGGTAAAACCTTTTGGTCACAGTTTCTATGGGAATGCATGGAATTGGTCATTTTTTGTGTGAGTAGACAGGATGGTCTAACTTCCTGCAGAAGTAGACAGGATTGGTCTGACTTCCTGCAGAAGTAGATAAGATTGGTCTGGCTTCCTGCAGGGGTGGACGGAATTGGTCTGACTTTGTGCGAGAGTGGACAGGATTGGTCTGACTTCCTGCTGGAGTGGACAGGATTGGTCTGACTTCCTGCAGGAGTGGACGGAATTGGTCTGACTTTGTGCGAGAGTGGACAGGATTGGTCTGACTTCCTGCTGGAGTGGACAGGATTGGTCTGACTTCCTTGCAGGAGTGGACGAGATTAGTCTGACTTTGTGCGGGAGTGGACGAGATCAATCTGTCTTCCTGCAGGAATAGATGGGATTAGTCTGACTTTGTGCGAAAGTGGACGAGATTGGTCTGACTTCCTGCTGGAGTGGACAGGATTGGTCTGACTTTGTGCAGGAGTGGACAAGATTGGTCTGATTTCCTGCGGGAGTGAATGGGATTGGTCTGACTCTGCAAGAGTGGACATAATTGGTCAAGCTCTTTGCAGGAGTGGATCGGATTGGTAAAATTTTCTATGGGAGTGGACACGCTCAAGCTTTTTGCAGTTGTCATTAGATTTGGTCAAACATTCTTCAGGAATGGATGTTTTTGCAAGAGTGGACAGAATTATTTTTTTAAAGATTTTTTTGGGCTTTTTTTCACCTTTATTTGGATAGGACAGTGTAGAGACAGGAAATGAACAGGAGAGAGAGAGACGGGGACGGATCGTGAAATGACCTCGGGTCGGAATCGAACCCGGGTCTCCGGATTTATGGTATGGCGCCTTATCCACCTGAGCCATGATGCCCCCAGAGTGGACAGAATTAGTTAAACTTTCTAAGGGAGCATCCAAGATTGGTCAAACCTGCTGGAGTTGGCAGGAGTGATCAAACTTTCTGTGGTAGTGGTTGGAGTTGGTCATACTTTCTGTGGAAAGGGAAAAATGGGTCAAACGTTCTGCAGAAGCAGGTGGGAGAGGGCTTTTAATAAAACAGTCCTGTGCACACCTCTATTCTTGACCAGGACTATTCAGTTGGGGGCCTGTTCTGTCCATTGAAATGGAATTTACTGTCCATTGTTTTTACCAGCCAATTAAATGGGAAATAAAATATTTTATATATTATGGACAGGCTTGGTCTAGATCACTGTGCAGCTCTCCACTATAAATGTTATAAGTCAGATATTTAGATACATATACTGTAAATAACACATAGAATGTGCAACAAATAGCAGATATCTCATCATTATGCAAATTGCCCAGCACTAGAGCTCAGATTTGTGACAGCAACATCATCTCAAGTTACATTGGTGTGATAGAGAGAAGCAAGTGACTATGCATCTCTGCATGTGATCCAGCATCGGCCTTCCCTATTTCTCACTCACTCTCATTCCCACCACCTCCCTCCCACTCCCTTTCTTTCCTTCTCTCTCTTCTCTGTGCTGTCCATCTGTAGGCCATGGTAACTCAACGCCCAGCCAGGCAATCTGCTCTCGCTGCTCAGTTCTGGTGCGGATCATTTGTTGGCGAACACCTGATACGTTCCTGTCGAAGGCTTTCCAGGCCAAATGGCCATAGACCACCTATTCTGCAGATCTCAAATGCCGAGCAACTGAACGCTATCCAAGAGCGCGCTCCCGCTAATTCGGCCCATCTGCTTTTTTTTCAGGGTTAAGAATCCACCCGCTGGCAGCAGCCACAAGCTGGGTTAAAAATGTGTTTTTGCATTGAAGTGAGTGTTTCCTGAATAGGAATTTCTTGTTCAACCAAAAATGTCTGGTTTATTTGATAACATTGGACTATAGAGCTTAGCCAGTACTTGGATTTTAAATAGGTGCCTTAATTTCCCTACAGACTATATGTTATTAACATGTTTACCATGGTTCTAATATTTTATGAAAGTGTCTGTTGAGACCCCAGGCATACGGAAGGAAAAATAAGGATGGTAAACATGGACAGGTAGATATGATCATGACAAACAATCTCCACTGTGGGAAGTGTAATGTGCTGACATTGGAGACTTGTTCCATAAATGTGAAATCAAATACCTTTGTCAGTGTATCAATGATTACACAGTTTTCTTTGCTCAAGAACACATTCTTAATGTTCAGTAGTCTTAGATTTTGTGGCACATCTGTCCACACTATTATCCAAGCAATGCTGGTATAGAAAATTCATCAACCTATGAGCATCAAGAGTTCAAGTGTGCTGTGGCCTAAAAGTTAATAACATGGATCTACCGAATATAAAGGGCAAAATGTAGGTACGGTATGTTAGTAACTTGATGCTCACAGTGCATCTGATATTAACGTTCAGTTTACTAATGCTTTAGCTCAACTGTGAACAAGTTGTTGTTGTTATTGTTATTGTTGTAGAATGACACATAATAATAATAATAATAATAATAATAATAAATCAGTTACATTTATATAGCACCTTTCTCATACCCAAGGTCGCGTTACAATTACGGTATAAGGAAAGGGAAAAAAAGTCCACCAAAAGAAGGTCAGGATGTCATTCCAATGGTGTAGCAGCCACAGTCCCACTGTAAGGTGCAAAAAAAAAAAAACAAGCCCCATACTGCCCGCACAGCCGCCGTGACGCCGCTGGGCAACACCACCCAGAACACCGCACCATGGATCCACAAAGCGAGCACAGAAGCACCACCGCACAGAGCATTGGACAACCCTGATGTTAAAAAAAGCAACAAGCTCACTGCAGTCTATAGCCAGGAGCACAGGCATCACCCATGGCGGACCAAGGCTTGGAGGGGCCCAAATCTGGGTCCGGAGCAACACCACAACCGATGGACAAAACACTTAAACAAAAACAAAAAACAAACATCAAACTACACAAGCACAAAAAAGAAAAACAAAAGGGAAAATAAAATAAAAAGCTCCAGTGAGAAATGGCAGCCAGAATGCACACAGCATACTCTCAACCAGAAACGGAAACAAAAAAAGATATTCCCATCACCCCATATTAGACTGTTGGTTGTAGATATGAAAAAAAAATGACATACTGGTAGTTGGTGAACAAAATTCATGTGGACAGGTAAATGAACATGGGACTACAGTGGCAGTTAAAGAAATAGCAAAGTAATATAATCAGTATGTATTTGACAAACTGTGTGACAAATTGCGACAAATTGTGTGTGTGTGTGGAGCAGTCATTAAAAAGTCTGTTCAACAAACAGAAACAGTTTGGCCTGGCTGTCCTCTTTCTCATTGTGCTGCTAGAGAAACACTGTGCTTGCAAACTAGCGTGTCCTTTCTCACCATCCAAGTCGCCATCACAGAGAGAAAAAGACAGACAGAGACAGGAAGAGTGTGTGTGTGAGTCAAGAGAAGGAAAGATATACAGAGAGAGAGAGAGAGAGAGAGAGATGAGCACATTTTGCAACTGCCAGAGAATGAAAAAGACAGTCTAGAATGAAGAAATCAAGAGCAGGAACATAGGGGAAAGATCCGTCTCCAAGCATTCACACTGGATTCAAGCCTCGGATCGATCGGCACACTTCCAGACACTTTTATGAACACACCAGCTGCCAAGACCATGTATATATACAACTCAACATTAACCTGTGTCAACTCCATAAACGACAAATCAATCAACAAACGACGCAGTGAAACATTTTTGAGTTTTACGATGACATTAAGGGGACAAATAATATATCTTTCCCATTTTAGCATGTCTGGAAAAGAAGAGAATGCGCACATGCTTGTCCTCTGTTTACAGATTAATACAGTATATGTTGGGTATGTCATACCAACACTAGTATAAGTGCAAAACATTGTACAAGGAACAGTAGTATCTATCCTGGACATTGATATTACAGTCAATAAGATTTATTCATTTTATGCGTTAAATTCCCATCCAGACATTTTTTTTGTGCCACCATTTTAACACATTCAAAGGCAAAGAATTTTATAATAATAATAATAATAATAATAATAATAATAATAAATAACATTAGATCACATGACATACAGGATTTTAATTTTGGTTGGAAATCATTCAATATAGGTACATTTTGTAATGTAAATATGCTAAATGTAATAGATAATCATTTTTCGGGTGCATGTTTTATTATTTATATAATTATTCATACAATATATTTTACATATATTTTTATAATAATGGCACACAATAGTTCATCTTTATTCATTTTTATACTTTTTTAAATAATAGTTTAACCTCAATTATGAATGTATTTTAATTAATTTATTTATTTTTTGGTTTTTTTTATTTATTTACTTATTTATTATGAAGGCATTTGTGGGATTTTTTTTTCCACAATAAAGACTTTATGAGCCTCTTCTCACCTTGTAATAGCTAGCAAACCAGCTTGAAATAAACCTTTAAACAAGTCTGAAACCATTAAATGATGACTTCTTTGAAGTCCTGGTGTCTGTATAAAACAATCATGACTCATCCCACAGCTGTTTTAAGTCTTAAACTCATGTGGTCTGTAATTTAATGAAACGAACACCGGCTTTCTTTAACCCCAGGAGATCACACTCCTAAATCCCGCTTTTCCTGAGGCTGGATTGTACAATGGGCAAAGGCCTCACGCTTCATGAGACACAGGTGAATCTGTAAAAGCTTGGCATTATCTCCAGCTCATCCATCCTGAAACACGGGGTGGGGGTGGGGGGATTGGTGTCTGTTCAGAGGCTGCTGGAGGGATGAGACTATTTCCAGAAGGAAGACAGCACACAGGTCATGACTCTGCTCTGACACACTGAATCCTGAGGACAAATGATCATGTGTGACATGAGAAAAGAGGAACTGTTGTTTCTTCTAAATGATTACAAGAGTACAAATAACTGAGTTCTCTCAAAAGCACAGTTTTTAAACACACAGCATGCTCAAGAATAACAAGAACATGAGTGCATATTCACGCTTAAGTGATATAGCAAAAATCTCCTGATTTGAACTCAATTCAAAAACTCAGATAAGAACTGAAGTCGGAAGGAAATTATAAATGGAGGCCAGATACAACATTCCTGAAGACATATTTTCATAACTTGTGAAACATTACAGGAAGAAGCTTAGTGCTGTAATTCTCATTATTCTTAAAATATGGTGATAATAACTTTAAAACCAGAAATATATGTACTACTTTTAAATATATAAGCATCAAATATTAAAGAGGGGGTGCCAATAATTTTGAAGATTACATTTTGAAGAAAAAAATACACTTTTTAAATAATTTTGATTTCATATGCTGTTATTCTCACTAAATATTAAAAAAGGGGTTCCAGTAATTTTAAAACCATTTTAAAAAATTGCATGTCTTTTGATACTTAAAGGGGGGGGGGGGGGGGGGGGGGTTTGTCTACAAATACAGCCATGTTGATGCCATAAAAATACATGAAACATGATAATTAACACAAACTTTCTATTTATTTTATTACCTCAAATTCATCTCCACATGTTTTTGATGAGACGTCATTTTAGTATCGGTTAAAGATGTAAACTACGCCTAGTAATTTTCTTTGAGCTGGCATAGAGAACACATATTATCGTACAGTCTATTATAGAATATGTCTGAGATTTTGGGGGGGATCTGGTACATTGTGACAAGTAATAATCTTCAGTAATCTGCTGAAATTGCACACTCCAGCTTCTGTAGTCATCAGCTAATCTTAACTACCCAGAGAGAGAAAGACAGAGAGAGAAAAGATAAGAAAGGCCTTTGATTGCAGTGTGACACAAATGATTGCAGATTTTAATTCAGAAGTGGCAAACAGACCAGCACAAGTGATTTCCCTCAACAGCCTGCCTTATTAAAAAGGGTCTTTGCTTTTGTTATTCTAATGGTCCGAATAGGCAAACACACTCAGGCCATGTGCTTTAAAGACAATAGCGAGTAGCTCTAGCCTAGAATCCTAATTTGTGAAATGCTAATCTCTTTTTCCACGCTTGCCTTTTGTCCACAGGCTGAAGGCCCAGAAACCCGCAGAGTGAAGTGACTTCTCTCTGTGAAGAAGCCAAATGTCTAAGAGGTGTGTGTGTGTGTGTGTGTGAGACAGAGAGAGAGAGAGAAAGGGAGAAAGAAAGAAATGTGTTTGAATCACTCCCCAGGTCTTCTGTCATGGCAGTTTATTGATGCTTTAGCTGCTGAATGACTGCCGGACAGATGCTCTGTGATTGATGTGACGGATGATTGGCTGCTTGTTTGGATGTCACTAACACACACATGAGCTCAGCATCACCGTCAGTGAAGAAGCGGAGAGCAGCAAGGAGGTGTGTTTTCATTTAATGAGAATGGAGGGTGTGTGTTAGATTAGATTAGATTAGATTAGATTAGATTAGATTAGATTAGATTAGATTAGATTAGATTAGATTAGATTAGATTAGATAAAACTTTATTGATCCCTTTGGGTGGGTTCCCTCAGGGAAATTAAGATTCCAGCAGCATCATTACAGATAAACAGAGAAAATAAATAGAGAAAACTTCTAGATAAATTAAACTAAATTACTTACATATACAAATATAAAAAGAATACGATATGGGGAAGGGGGGGAGGAGGGGGGAAGGGGCGGCAGGAGAGATATTGCGCTTTATGTTGCACATTATATTGCACATTGTCCGGTATTGCTTATTGTTAGGCTAGGCTACTGCTCCTTCCCATCCTCTGTCCTCCTGTTACCCCTCCTCCCCTCCAGAGAGGAGTTGTACAGTCTGATGGCGTGAGGGACAAAGGAGTTTTTAAGTCTGTTCGTCCTGCACTTGGGAAGGAGCATTCTGTCACTGAACAGGCTCCTCTGGTTGCTGATGATGGTGTGCAGAGGGTGACTGGCATCGTCCATGATGTTCAGTAGTTTGTCCATAGAGCTATTCTCTGCAACCGTCACCAGAGAGTCCAGCTTCATGCCGACCACAGAGCCGGCCCGCCTGATCAGTTTGTCCAGCCTGGATGTGTCCTTCTTGGATGTGCTGCCCCCCCAGCACATCATGGTGTAAAACAGGACACTGGCAACCACAGACTGATAGAATATCCACAGGAGTGTCCTGCAGATCTTAAAGGACCACAGCTTCCTAAGGAAGTATAGCCTGCTCTGTCCCTTCCTGTATAAGTGTTTGGTGTTGCAAGTTCAGTCCAGCTTGCTGTCCAGCCACAGCCCAAGGTACTTGTAGGAATCCACAGCCTCCACCTTGACTCCCTCTATCAGAACTGGTCGTGACCTTGGTCTGGACCTCCCAAAGTCAATGACCAGCTCCTTGGTCTTCGAGGTGTTGCGCTGCAGATGGTTCCTGTTGCACCACACAGCAAAGTCCCTCACCAGGCTCCTATACTCCTCCTCTCTGTCATCACCGATACACCCAACAATGGCCGTGTCATCGGCAAACTTCTGAATGTGACACAGCTCCGAGTTGTAGCAGAAGTCCGCGGTGTACAGGGTCAAGAGAAGAGGGGCCAGCACCGTGCCCTGGGGTGCTCCGGTGCTGCTAATCACAGTGTCAGACGTGATGTCCTTCAGCCTGACGTACTGCGGCCTGTCAGTGAGGTAGCTGGAGATCCAGGCGACCAGGCAGGGGTCCACTCGCATCCTGTTCAGTTTGTCCTGAAGCAATAGGGGCTGGATGGTGTTGAAGGCACTCGAGAAGTTCAAGAAGAGGATCCTCACTGTGCCATTTCCCTTATCCAGATGCGAGTGGGCTCGGTGTAGCAGGTAGAGGATGGCGTCTTCCACACAGACACCTGCCCGGTATGCAGACCTGGGGTCTGAGGAGGCTGTGGAAGAGCCGCTCCAACGTCTTCATCAGATGTGAAGTGAGTGCCACCGGTCGGAAGTCATCGCTGGGCCGATTCTTTTTGGGAACTGGAATGATACATGATGTCTTCCAGAGGGTTGTCACTCTCCCCAGCTGCAGGCTGAGGTTGAAGATGCATTGGAGTGGTTCACCCAGTTCAGCAGCACAGGTCTTCAGTAGTTGGGGACACACCTTGTCCGGGCCTGCTGCTTTCCTGGGGTGAAGCTTCCTCAGTTGACCTCTGACCTGGTCTGCAGTAATGCATGGAGGAGTCTGTGTTGAGGTGGGGGAGGAGGGGGCTGCTGTGATGACTGGGGGGAGGTGTGTTGAGAGAAGAAGGAGAGATGGCTGCAGTGAGGGAGAGGGTGGGGGGGACGTGAGCTGGTTGAACCGAATGAAAAAGTCATTCAACTCATTCACCCTCTCCACTGTCCCCTCAATGACTCTGGTTTTTGCATTGTGGCCTGTAATGGTTTTCACATCTTCCCAGACCTCACTCATGCTGTTCTCCTTCAGCTTCTGCTCCACCTTTCTCCTGTAGTTGTCCTTAGTTTCCCTCACGCAGCATTTTACCTCCTACTGTGCTGCTTTCATTGCCTTCCTATCCCTGCTCCTGAAGGCAGCCTTCTTCCTGTTGAGGACAGCTTTAACTTCCTGTGTTACCCATGGCTTGTTATTAGGGTAACACCGTACAGTCTTAGCAGGGGAGACCACGTCTGCACAGAAGTTAAGGTAATCCGTCAGACAGTGTGTCAGCCCCTCTATGTCCTCACAGTGTGGGCTAAGCAGCACATCCCAGTCCATGATGTCATAACAGTCCCTGAGGGCATCTTCCATTTCAGGGGACCACCTCCTGATGGAGCTAGTTGTTGCAGGCTGCCTTTGAACCAGGGGGGTGTACTTTGGCTGTAGAAAAACCAGGTTGTGGTCAGACTTCCCTCGTGGGGAGAGGGGTCTGACTCTGTATGCATCCCTCACATTAGCATACAGCAAGTTAATTGTCCTGTTGTTCCTTGTTGGACAATCCACAGCCTGGTAAAAACCAGCCAAAGTAGAGTCCAAAGTAGCATGATTAAAGTCCCCAGAAATGATGATAAATGCCTCAGGGTGCTGTGTCTGCAGCCTTGCCATGACAGAGTGAATCCTCTCACATGCAGCGGCTGCGGCTGCCTTCGGAGGGATGTAGACACAGATGGTGATTACGTGACTGAACTCCCTCGGCAGATAATATGGCTGCAGGCTAACGGCTAGCAGCTCCAAGTCCGGGCAACATAAAACTGTCTTTACGGAGATATGTCCCGGGTTACACCAGCGGTTGTTAACATAAATGATGAGTCCCCCATCTTTGCTTTTGCCGCATGTGTTAGTGTCTCTGTCGGCTCTCACAGCAGTGAATCCCCACAGGTCCATCTGGTACAAGGTGTGTTAGCTATGTCTCCGTAAAGATAAATAAGCTGCTCTCCTGGTAAATCCACTGGTTGTTCAGAGCGGAAAGCTTGTCGACTTTATTCGGCAGCGAGTTCACATTCCCCATGATAATGGAGGGAATGGATGGTTTGTAGCGCCACCAGTTGTCCACTAGCCTAGCCTTTAGCTTAGCTCCAGCCTTGCAGCCCCTGGGTTTCCTCCTCAGCTCGGCTGGGATGGGGTGTCGTATCCCGGTTCGTCCCATTGTTTTCAGGGCCAGCAGCTCCTTTCTCGAATAAGTGAGAAAACTGGCTCCTGGTTGCATGTTAAAGTTAAATATATCCATGTTATATAGTAAAACACACTATGTCTTCGTAAGAAGAGCAGAAAAGTAAAAAAAAAGTGGAAAAAAGAGGTTTAAAGAGCTAAAAACTACAGAGCTACTGGTGAGGCAGCTGTCTCACACAGCGCCCATACGTGTTTTTTTCTCATACGTGTTTGGGGTGGTGGCAAGGATGGCACACACAGGTTTCCTGGCACTGGTGCTTAATTGATAGAGTAGCTGAGGGAAAAAAAATCTCCATGAAGGTGTTACTGAGTTCCAGTTTCAATTGAGTTCAGATGCAGCAGCTAAATTTGAGTGAACATCGCTGCAATCATTGTAGATTTAATAATAAATAAATTCCCTTACCTATGGCTCTGAAGTGAATGAGCATCATTTTGCAGAAGCACAGTATATATATTTCAGCGATTAAAAAAAAAGGTAGAAAAAACTCTTGCTCGGATTCCTTAGTAATTATTTTGTAATGACTTTTCTTATCTGCTGCGGGCACAATGCTAATGTGACAGTTTAAGAGCTTGAACAGACATGCAGAATGACCCTGTTCGAGCCATTCCGAACCTGTTAAAGCTAGCATCTTCATCCTAACTTATGACCTACAAACTGTTGACCTCTTGAAGCAAAGTGCTTCTCCTATTCAGTTTATTCAGGCTGTTAAGACAAAAGAACTCCGAGTAATAAATACTGTATAAGCACTCTAGGATCAGCAGTAAACCATATTATTTGGATTATCACATGAACACATCATCTTTACATAGTGTTTCACAGAACATGTGCATTTCAGATGGACGCTTAATAGCATCCTGATTAGCATGTGGTGCATCACAATTATCAGTAAACAGTAACAATGTACACACTGCTTATGCAACAAGCTCATGCCACTTCAAACAGACAGACGTGAGCCCTCCGCTAGCCCTCCATCTCTGCCGTTTGTATGCAGTAAACAGGCCCACAGCATGAACGGAGCTCAAGATGTTGACATAACATGGACCATCTGGACTTTGCGTGTGGCACGGCTGTCAGAGATTGTTGAATTCATTGAGACAAAAGTAGGGTGGCCATTTTTTTTTTTTTGGACTCGCTAGATGTGTAAAGATGTTTGGATTTGTAGCAGTGGTGTGGTACTGTGGTCTGTATATTGGTGTCCATGAGTCTGCATAAGAGTCAGTTTCCATTCAAATTTTGTGTGGAATTTTTTGTTTTAAGCAGCAACAGAAACTGGAAAATAAAGAAAGTGTGATAAAAGGTGATAGAAATGATGGCATAGCAACTCCTAATGAGTCAGTTTTTCTATGACTGTGATTAGGAAGCAGCACTGCAAACTCATTTCAAGCGAAAGTAGTGAATATATGCTCAAAGAATCACAGGAAAATGGTGCATTGTGTTAATTTGCATATTTGTTGCATATTTATGATAATTTGCATGTCAAAATATGTTACATGAAAAAGACACATAAAAGATCACCAGTGTTGATCAGTGATTGGTTGTTAAGGGCAATGGTGATCTGTGATTGGTTCATGAGAATAATGGTGATCAGTACTGTAAGTGGTCACTGGGAACAATGACAATTGGTCAGTGGTCGTTGTGAAATATAGTGATTGGTCACTGGGAAAAATGGTCGTCGATGATTGGTCATTGAACAATAGTGATCAGTGATTGGTTAATAGCAGTCAATGGTGATCAGTGATTGGTCAGTGGGAAAATTGATGATATGTGTGGTCACTGGGGACAATGGTAGTTGGTAATTGGAAACAATGGTGATCGGTGATTGATCAGTGGGAACACTGACGATATGCGTGGCCATCAGGGACAATGGTAGTTGGTAATTGGTCAATGGAAACAATGGTTATTGGTGATTAGTCAGTGGGAACACTGGCGATATGTGTGGTCATTGGGGACAATGGTAATTGGTAATTGGAAACAATGGTGATCATGATTGGTCAGTGGGAACACTGACGATATGTGCGGCCATTGGGAACAATGATAGTTAGTAATTGGTTAGTAGAAACAATGGTTATTGGTGATTGGTCAGTGGGAACATTGGTGATATGTGTGGTCATTGGGGAAAATGGTAGTTGGTAATTGGTAAATGGAAACAATGGTGATCAGTGATTGGTCAGTGGGAACACTGGCAATATGTGTGGTCATTGGGGAAAATGGTAGTTGGTAATTGGTCAACGGAAACAATGGTTATTGGTGATTGGTCAGTGGGAACATTGGTGATATGTGTGGTCACTGGGGACAATGGTAATTGGTAATTGGTCAATGTAAACAATGGTGATCAGTGATTGGTCACTGGGAAGAATAGTAATGAATGATTGTTCATTGGTCATCGTGAAAAATGGTGATTGGTTGCTGGGAAAATGGTAATCAGTGATTGGTCTTTGAGTACATCATTGATATATGTGGCCATTGGGGACAATGGTAGTTGGTAATTGGTCATTGGAAACAATGGTGATCAGTGATTGGTCAGTGGGAGCATTAGTGATACGTATGTGTGGTCATTGGGGACAGTGGTAGTTGGTAATTGGTCAGTGGAAACAATGGTGACCAGTGATTGGTCTGTGGGAACCAGAGGTGGAAAGTAACGAATTACATTACTCGCGTTACTGTACTTGAGTAGCTTTTTTGTGTACTTATACTTTTTCAAGTAATTTTTAAAGAATGTACTTTTACTTTTACTTAAGTATGTTTTCTTTTAAGTAGTGTACTTCGGTACATTTTACATCACAACCGTTACTGAGTAAAAAAATAAATAAATAAAAAATAAAAAAAGTCTAAAATGGAGAAGGGGAAATGCGTTCTGGAAATGAATCACGGGAAGGACAGTTGTCGCGCGCGAGTCTCACACAGACGATGGCGGACATGCACCGGCGCTTTAAGGGGGGGGGGGCTCACGCCCCTGGGCCACAGCCAATCAGGGGCCTTGTAATATTAATAAAATAATAAACTGTCGGAACCGTGGGCCTACATTAATGTACGGATAGAAATAAGGTTAGAAATAAATGAGCGCACAGTAGCCTGCTGTAAGAGACATGGTGGATGTGGTTCGCGAAACGAACACCCACAACTGGACCAGAATAAAATGGAACAAAATGGAACGTCACGCACGAAAGCGCGCCAAAGACTGCAGACTACAGAGACACAAATTTAGAGGCTTTGAAAGATGAAGCGTTCACATGTTAGCGGGGCGCATAAAAGGAAAAAAAGAGAGAGATGCAGGTAATGATAGAATCGTTGCCTGAAGTCACAGACTTTTTTAAGGTAAGGATCACCAATCTGTTCAGAATATCAGCTACTTATCAGTTATCAGCCTACCAGCAGCTAGGCTATGTGCAGCTAGGCTAGATATGCTATGATCTGTCCAACAGTAAAATAAATCAGTTGTGATTTTAATACGTGTCGTGTGATTTGAGTTATAATCCTGTTAGTATAATAGCATATTTCGATGGGGATAATAAAATGTCTAAAACGGCATCTACTGAAGAAATTGATGAAAAGATTGTAGGCTATAATGTTCACAGTTCGGGCAGCAGACAGAGTAAAGGCCCGGTCCCACTGCACTTACGGATGCAAAGAGGATGTAAAACGTAAAAAAATCTTTGCCATCCATTGGAAAACGCTATGCATCCGTTGTGTACTCATTGCATACGTACTTCATACGCTCTATCCATTGAGCATCCGTCCACTGTGATTTCATCCGCGCAAAAAGTTTTGAGCTGCACAAAACTTTTAGAACAGATGAACTTTCCGCCGTGTACGATGTAAATCCGCGACATATACGAGCAACAAACGTTCTATGTCCGTCATCATCCGTTAAACGTCTGCTGTATCCTCTCTGCATCCTCTGGGCATCCTCGCAACTCACATCCGCTGCAGCTGAAAACGGAAAGAGGGAGGAAAGATAAGGTACATGAAACGTCTATTCATCGTTAGTAGCATGGAAATAGAAAGGATGTAAGCGTATGCATCTCGTATATAAAGTATTCAAAACGGACAAAGCGTTTATATCTGGGATGTATCTCGTATATTTAGGATGTCTGGAGTATGTCTAGAGTATGTAGAAGGACACCTAGCGGACAATCGATATTTTGTATAAAAAGGGGGAGAAAATCATCTAGTAGTAGAGATGTATCGATGTAGCCGCCAGCACGTCTTTCCGCTTTATGCTGACAGCGTGCGTGCTGCATCCCTTTATATCCGCGGAGCAGACGCAATTCATACCCCCCGCATGCGCAGTGAACGGTCTGCATCCGATATACATCCGCGCAACATCCCCTTTGTTTCCGTTAGGCGTATGTGATGCATCCCCTTCATCTGCTATGCATCCGCTCTTTCTGCTATGCGTCCGCTTCTCAGTTATCACCGGTAACCCCTTCGGAGCTGTCATCCACTTCCATCTGCTTTCATCCGCTAGGCTTCCTATGAACATGCGTTTAACATCCCCGCTATATACTACCCACGTCCGTTCTTTTCTCGCAAATTTTCGCCAATTTTGTCCATTTCTGGAGCGGATGAAAACGGATAGAGCCACCCCCGAAATTTTGCTCGTCCGCTGTGTCCTTTTTGCATACGTTTTGTGTCCATCGGCCAGTGGGACCGGGCCTTAAGCATACTGAGGGGAATAGCAATACAAAGCTAGCACAGATCCACATTTCTCGCTAGCTGTGTTGGGTGTGTTGTTAACCCGTGTGGATTTAAGTGAAATACTTGAGAAGTTCTGTGGTCAAGACAGCGTTTTAAGGTAAGGACACTTGATTATTAATGTTTGCCCGCCGTGGCTTGTTGTTGACGAAAGGCCCACATGATTTTGCCTCATGCAGCTACTGCTAGCGTCAGGCTTTGAACTAGGTTAAGCTCATTTGCGCTAAAGGATGGGTTTATTGAAGGACTTTGATGTAGCTAGTTTCTTTTTAAAAAATCGTATGCTCAAAACAGTATGCCCGTGTTCATCATGTTTAACTTTTTTCTTGATGGAGTGCGTGAAATAGGGCTGTGCGATGTCCCCTTAATTGGCATCGATGATGTTTACAGTGCAAACATCGTGATGGACGATCATATCGTGGGGGGGGGATTTTAATACCACATTATTAAATATTATTATTATTATTATTATTATTATTATTATTAAAAGTATTAGATACTCATCCGAGGCTTTGGCACGTTAAGAAAAAAAAGCGCTAGGTGGAATATTTGGCCTTGATAACGGATATGTGGTCCAGCTGCAACATGATGCCCTATATGTCAGCTACCGTACATTATGTGGACCGAGAGTGGGCAATGCAGTCCAAATGCCTGCAGATGAGTTTCATGCCAGAGACACATTCAGCGGACCATTTAGAAGACGCATTGCGCGAGACGCTTGCCGAATGGAAAATAGAGGAGAAAAAGATCGCCTGTATAACAACGGGACGAATATTGTCACAGCCATCAGGCAATTGAAATGGCCGTGGTTAAGTTGTTTTGGGCACAATTTGAACCTGGCCATAACCAACTCGCTTGCGCAACAGAGGGCCAGTACAGACCGAGCGTTTGGAGTTTGCCGAGCAGTCAACACTGCGTTTGCGCACAGCTGGTTTCGGAGAAATGAGCTGCGCAAAGCGCAGGTGGAAATGAACCTCCCCGAGCACTCACTGATCACGGTAAGATATTAATCTGCTCTAACAATGAAAGACTAGTATTCAAACTATGAGAAGAAACTACACTTAAGCTATTACTCATTGTTTATTTACACCATATCAATTGAAGATGCGTTTCGGCCTTTAGTGCGCACTTGAATGCGCTAATTTTTCCAATTTATTAGTGTTTGAATTATTGCACCAGCTTTTAAAATCATGATTTAATATATATATATATATATATATATATATATATATATATATATATATATATATATATATATATATATGTCAGAATCACCTTCATTCTTCCATTTGGTTTGACATTATGGCTTAGAGTGGACCATTTTGAGTCTGAAAGTAGGCCTATTTACCAGATTAAAGTTATTTGACTTCTGCCGAAGTCTGCGCTTCACTGCCGTTTGATAAGGTGAAATATTTCCCGACTGTTAATAGTGGCTATTTGTTTGAACAACATGTCAAATTTTACATTAAAAGTATAGTGTAGGCTAAAAAATGAAGTCAAAATTTATTATTAGTAGCATACTGTATTTGTGTAACCACATGTTATGTTCACTAGCACGTCCCTGCACCATAGCCTACGTGAACAAGCGGTAATAGGATATTACTTTATAATGATTTATATAATTATGTATTCATAATATGTTATATATTTATATATTAAACAAAACTAACTAACTAAACTAACAAAAAACTAACTTTTTAGGTTAAATAGGCCCAGATGATACCGTATATGCATGATTATGACAGGAGGGGGCGTGGTATCACGATGGTGGCTCTCCATCATGATGGATGACCACCATCGTCGATGGACGATGGCATCGTCTATCGGCACAGCCCTAGTGTGAAATATTGTTGCAAGTGGTATTTTGATGCAGTCATGTCAAAAAGGCAGTTGAATGCACGGTCTCATTCAAGGAGAAGGAAGACTTGCATGATGCTTGAACATAGATCAGTAAAATAGACCCTAGTAGGACTTGGTTTTGTGTATTTCGGTCTGTACAGTTATGAGTTTGGCCGCTGTCCATGGTGTTTACGTTTCATGTGGCTGCCGAGCCAAGTACCTTGACTTGCAGTGAATGTTTGTTTTCATGCCGCCGAGCTATTTTTATGTATTTTATTTTTTAAAAGGACTTGTCTGTAGGTGTGTGTGTTTTATGTTTACAACACATAGGTCTACATTATAGCGCATGCAGGCTTGTGTGGTTATCTCTGGCCATGCCCCTGCGTGAAAGTTACGCAGTATCACTGTCCTGTCCGTGGTAATAATCAGAACCGGCTCTGTAATGATAATGCGCGCGTTCTTCTCTCCCTCTGTGGTCGGATGTGTTGAGCGATGTGAGCGTGGGCCTTGCGCAGCTACGCTGAGCCAAACGTAACCTATCGTAGGCTTCTAGGCTAATTACGCACTTACACTGTAAATGCTTGACACGTATTGCAAATAAAATAAGAGTGTTTTCCTGGCCAACGGTAAGGGTAGGGTTGACAGGTAGCCTATGAGGGGCCTAGCCCCTGGGCCACGGGTGTTGATAAAGCGCCCCTGCGGACATGGAGGAGACCGAGGAACCTGTGGTGGACGACCCTGCAGAAAATGCAATTTTTTCCAGTAATGAAGTGCACCCCTGGCCCTACATACGTGATCACTTCAGCTTCGTAGAGAAAAGGAGTGACAGTTTCATTATGCAATGCAGATTATGTGTGCCCAAGAAGACAACCATTGTGGCATACAAAAATTCGACGTCTAATCTGCGCAAGCATGTTGAGGTAAGTATTGTCATTGGCATCATAATCACGGGCGCAGATAGAGGGTGGGATGGGTGGGATTCATCCCACCCAGATTTAAATTCACCTCGTTCGGTCCCCCCCCCCCACTTATAGGGAGGAAAAAACATCTATGCTGTCTTTCTTTGCATAAGGCAAACCTCACGGAAAAATCAAAAGACTAATTACCATTCGGTTTATTGAGGTGCACAGCAGTGTATACATAGTTGCAACAACTCACATAAAACAAAACAAAGACTGATATTCGGTTGGTTGAGCTGCGCAGACTGCACAGGTTGCGAGCTCGAGCTTGGTTGCTATGGTTACCCACAACAAGTTTGACAGGCATATCGGGGTTGGGGTTGGTTTGCTGGCAGCTTTGTCCCCCCCAGTTTTTTGTCCCCCCCAGTTCAAAAAACGTATCTGCGCCCCTGATCATAATGTTTCCTTTCCATAGTAAAACCGACAATAGGCTGGTTATATTCCAAAAATAGTGGATGGCATTGCTAATGTTGAAGTAGCAACCTGTTGGTACTGTAACATAACGGTAACTAGTCTGTTATTTGGTTGGCTAATCATGCAAGCAAGTTAGCTCGCCAACCTGACGTGATCAGTCCTCCTACCATTCTACATCCAACAGGCCAGAAAGGAATACTAAGCAAAACAAATAATGTTTGAATTGAATTGTTCAATAACACACAGTGCACACAGGCAAGCTACGAGATTTCGGTGCAACATTTCACTTTCATATTTCGTGTACAATGCTTTGTGTGTGGTCAGGGCGATGTAAACGACATGACTGTGTGTATTGACCTTTTTTGTTTGTCTCAGTTTTAATGCAGCATTATCCTAAGCATTCAATTTGATACACTTCCTTTAAATAAAACATCTGGGTTGAGATGTACATATATCCTTGTTTCCTCTTCTTTTTCATTTTTGCACAACACAATGGAGGCAGAAAACACCCATTGTTAAAAGTAACGTTTTACTTTTACTCAAAGTACATTTTAAATGATCTACTTTTTACTTTTACTTGAGTAGATTTTTTGTCTGGTAACTTTACTTGTACTTAAGTAAAATTTCATCAGAGTAACAGTACTTGTACTTGAGTATAATATTTTAGTACTCTTTCCACCTCTGGTAATCAGTGATTGGTCTTTGAGAACATTGGTTATATGTGTGGTCATTGGGGACAATGGTAATTGGTGAATGGAAACAATGGTGATCATGTTTGGTCAGTGGGAAAATTGGTGATTTGTCACTGGGAACAAGAGTAATGATTGACTGGTTATTAGGAACAATGGTGATCAGTGATTGGCCATTAGGTGGTTGGTTCTCTTCAGAATATTACCAGAATGCTTTGCATTTGTCGCTTTGAAGTGTTGTGAAATATTAGCATGGAAACATGCCTTCTGCTCTCTCTTGCTCTCTCTTTCTCTCTCTCTCTCTGTCCAGCTGGCGTGAAGAGTGATTGCATGGCACAGGATGGCGCGGTTGAACTTTTGTGCCCGTGTGGAAAACCCAGTTGGAAGAGGGATCACTGGTAGCATCCAGAGCTCTGCATGGACAGAGTTCAAGAACAGAGGTCATGACATGACTTCTAAACACTCGTCCATATTCTGTGTGTGTAGGTGTGTGTGTACCATGAGAATGAATAGGCTTGTAGTGGCATCTCCTGTTATGAAGACATGTAAATCTTTTAAAGACAGACAGACTTGCAAGCCAGTACGCTGATCAACATTAAAAGTATTTGAGAAAAGGCATGCTCTATTTATAAGTCAGTTGAGAAATGAATAAATGTAACAGTTCATCCAGTAGCTCATCACCATAGCAGAAGGCTTCCAGGTTGCATTATATTAAAGGTGAGATGGTAATTTATGGAGCCATATTATCTCCTATTTGTAACTGTATTTGTAGCCATTTTGAATACATTGTCTGTTCATTCTGAATAATCTGTTCATATTTGGTGCTTAAAGACAACAATGTAGGAAGAGGTTGCATGCCACCATGCAAACATGACAATCCGCTATTCGCTATTGTTCAAAGGTTGCATCGGAAAAATCCCACACTGCTCTTTCCCTCTTGGAAAGGGAATTAATCAAAAAGAGGAATGACGACAGATGTAGGCCGCAGGGCCAAATCAAAGGCCGTGCACGGGCTCCGTATTTGTGTTTGTAATTATGGCAATTGTCATGCACTGTTATTAAAGTCCAAATTTTTTGCTGCGTTGCAGGCCTGCCGTTGACAGGCAGAAACCATGCCATGATTAAATGCACATTACAGGCGAGCTGCGCAGCATGTGCGTTAGGTGAGGGAGCTCGGCAACTGTCACCTCACATTCATGATGCTCTGGGTAACGATGTATGAATATATGTGTCTGTGCTTCTTGTTCTTTCTTTTCATCCTTGCCTCTTTTTTCATTTGTTTGTTTCTGTCCATCATTCTTCATCTCTCCTCCATTTGTGTCTCCAATCATCTCTCATTATTGTCTCTGTCCTGTGCTAAATGAGATTTGAGCACCGGTGTGGTGTCGCCAGCCATTTTGCAAGTCAATTTGGCCAAGATGTTCACACACACACATGCACATGCACGCACACACGTACAGCCTGGACAAAAGTCTGAAGCAGGAAGCAGAAGTAGAACTGAGTCCTTATTTGCTTTAAAACACTTTTAAAGATCACTCTGCATCCTCTGCACTGAAAGGCTAATACAGGATCCAGTTTCACTTCTTGAACTCTAATCTGTTTGTCAAGGTAGGAATTGGAGGGGTTATTTTCAAACATCATCTTCTTTTCTTCTTCTTCTTCACACTGAAATCTGTAAAGGTCCAGCTACATAAAATGTATTGCTTACAAAATGACTAAAATGGGCGGCACGGTGGTGTAGTGGTTAGCGCTGTCGCCTCACAGCAAGAAGGTCCGGGTTCGAGCCCCGTGGCCGGCGAGGGCCTTTCTGTACGGAGTTTGCATGTTGTCCGTGTGGGTTTCCTCCGGGTGCTCCGGTTTTCCCCACAGTCCAAAGACATGCAGGTTAGGTTAACTGGTGACTCTAAATTGACCGTAGGTGTGAATGTGAGTGTGAATGGTTGTCTGTGTCTATGTGTCAGCCCTGTGATGACCTGGCGACTTGTCCAGGGTGTACCCCGCCTTTCGCCCATAGTCAGCTGGGATAGGCTCCAGCTTGCCTGTGATCCTGTAGAACAGGATAAAGCAGCTAGAGATAATGAGATGAGATGACTAAAATGGCTAAGCACTGACTTAGCTTACATTTTAATGCTTAAGCATGAACAATTCTTTTAGAGATATAAATAAGACTATTCGAAATGGTCATGTTTTGCTTCATAGTGGTGCTCCACGATACTACTTCTGACTAGTGCTATAAATGAGATGAGACGTCCGTTGCAGATTTGACGTGAAGCAAATACACACCTACCTTTTTGTCCATTCACCTTTAAACATTGTTTTTTGGTCATTGTTTATTTTAGACAAGGCATGTGCTGTCCTTGACTGCCATGTAATGGAATAGTAAGACATTCCCTTCCCTCCACTAGCTTGGGGTGGTGTCTTGAGCAAGCACTAGCAACCCCTCACTCCCCTGGTCAGGGTTATGACCAAAGACTGGACTTGGCAGGAGACCACTACCTGGTGGTTCAGTGGGCAGGAAGGTGGACCCCACAAAGCATTTGTGGAGCGCTATCAGGGCACAGTGCAACATGTAGAACATTGTTGGCCATCCACTGCATCCCGACCTAGCTCTAGCCATTTTGATTCTGTCTTGCCCCTGGACCCAGTTAGGTCAGGACGAGAGAGTGAAGCTGACGGCTGCACAACTCACTCTAATCCAAGTCACGCGCAAGTCATGACTTCAAATACGTGCCTGACATGTGGGTGTACCTTGAAAGCCCGGATTGGCCTCAGTCACCTCTGGACCCACAACCGCCACCCACCAAATTCGACCCCGAAGGATGAACATCATCATCATTTTAGACAAGCCACATAAAATGGAAAAAAAAATTAAGAATGTTTATGAAAACTTGCCGATTGTCTATAGCCATGTACCTAGTATTTGGTCCGATGAGCTGCCTTTAGCAAAATAATTTACAAAAACACACATAAATGGCCTTGACAGAGGATCTGCAATGGTTATGATTTTTTTGTACATTTATCAGCTCTGCTACAGTATTTATCCAGTGCTTGGTTTGCTGCACTGAAATACTTTGCTAGGGCCTATCCAAACCACAGTGCTTTTGTTCATAGTCCTCTTACTGATCTCTGTTCCATTCCTGAAAATGGAGGCATCGAAGACATTTACATGCAAAACTCCACCTCCAGATGAGCAACCCAAGATAAGGAAAGCTTTATATTTCTCTTTCTTATTCATTATTTGCTCGCAGTGAAGCACATTACAGAATAAATGTGATGCAGGTGCAAAATACTCATGGAAGAGAAGTGGTCCACATAGCTGGAAGCCAATCAATAAAACCTATTCCTGTGTCTCAAGCTCATTGTCATCACACTGATATAAAGGTAACCGAGGTGTCTTGATAGTTTTTGTTCTTTATTCTAAATAAAGAGAATAAGGTAGGAGTGAAATGTAAAACTGTCAGGATGTAGATTTGGTTTCTCAAGTGGGTTAGGGGAAGGGTGAGGAAAAGATTTCATTTGTTCACGCATCACTGGATTTTATGATTATGTTTCTGTTACTTGGACTGTAACTGCTAGGTGCAAGAGTAAGACTCTGGACATGGGTAATCAATCACCATAAAGATGAAACTGCATGGCAAAGAGAAAATTTTAGGTTGTATTTCCTAATTGTAACAGCATAAGAATCTGGAACATACTGGAGAAGTGTTCTAAAAGGACACATTCTTAACGCGTTCCTCAGTGTCAAGGAAGGATTCCACATCATTGAATCTCATCAAAAGACTGTTCTGATATCTAGGATCTTTTGAATTCTACCAAGGACCATGTCCTCTTTTCAGAGAATTTTGAAGGATACCTGTGTATATCCTTGGTGTTCTTAAAGCACCCACAGTCCTTTGCACACATGTGAAGTGGGCCTTTTAAACAATCCACACCTACTGAAATTCTGCCTTGGACCTGGCTTGGTGGGACCCATCCTACCATTTACTGAGCATTCTTGTTAGGAGTCTCCACTGTCAGTGCTTTGTCACAGTCAGAAGTAAAGCTATAACTTTAAAGGGCATATTCTGGACCAGTTTCGGGGTTTTTTTTATATGAAAGTATGTCCCTTTACACACTCATCCGGAAGGGTAATTTTGCACAAGGCCATCTGTCTACAGCAGAAAAAAATAAAATAACAAAACACATCTGGAAAAATCTCAAGGGAGTCTGGAGCCAGAATCGTGACGTTATCTGCAGAAGCGCCAGCAGGCTGCGCGAGCTTTGCACGGTTCAAGTGCACAGCCTGTGTAGACCAAGGGCTCCCATTTCTCTCTCATTGTCCGGTCTTTTGGAAAACGATGAGTACTAATCCCATCATGATTGGTGTTGCTACACCCTCCTACGATACATCTGTTAACCATTTTAATAATTAAGTGATAACGGTGAAGAAATTTGCAGAAAACCACCAGGTCGTTTTCTTGTAAACAAACCAGTGCTGACGTAGGATTCAGAGGGAGGCATCCCGCACGTGACGTCATGAAAATCAATGTTTCCCAGGAAATCCAAATGCAAAGTTTTTTCAGAGGTGGACCAATTCGCCTCAAATAGCTTGATTTCAACTGAATTTTTCTGGTATTGCGCAAGGTAAAAAAAATTGCAGAGAATGCAGAATGTTACAGATATTTGACCAAAGTTTAATATAAAATAGGAGAATTACTTTGATCTTGCTCCTGAATTTACCTGTGATATGCCCTTTAAGAATTCTGACACAAAATGGGTAGTACAGTGGTGTAGTGGTTAGCGCTGTTGCCTCACAGCAAGAAGATTCTGGGTTCAAGCCCAGCAGCCGATGGGGGGGCCTTTCTGTGTGGAGTTTGCATGTTCTCCCCATGTCTCTGTGGGTTTCCTCTGGGTGCTCTGGTGTCCCCCACAGTCCAAAGACATGCAGGTTAGGCTAGTTGGTGGCTCTAAATTGACTGTGAGTGTGAATGGTTGTTTGTCTCTATGTGTTAGCCCTGTGATATCCTGGCAACTTGTCCAGGGTGTACCCTGCCTCTTGGCCATAATCAGCTGGGATAGGCTCCAGATTACCTGTGACCCTGCATAGGATAAGCGGATATCTATCTATCTATCTATCTATCTATCTATCTATCTATCTATCTATCTATCTATCTATCTATCTATCTATCTATCTAATGTGTTTAATCAACACATTTTGTAATAATTGGCACACTGCTTTAAATGTAATTGGAAGTGGCTAAAAAGTACAACACATTGTTTAATAAATAAAAATTTGTAATAGTTGGTGAATTGCTGTGGTGTAAGCTAAATTAAACCCCTCAGCATGTGTTATTCTAGAAAAATAATCAATTTCACGCTAGTAACAATAACGGAAAGTAATATATCTTTGCATCAGGTTACATCACACCACCCTGCTCTTGATTATTTTCCAATAACAGCAAATCTTGAAGTGTTTTATTTCTTAGATAAAAGGCTTAAAGCACAACAATGATCCATCAATACCTCAAGAAACCGTGAGCAACTTGGAAAGCCAAAACGTATGACTTGTTAAAGCCTTATAGTTTCCATAGTTCAGTTTACAAAGTTTTTCGAACCCACCAATGTCCCAAGCTACCTACAGCTCATAGGTGAAATTGTGAAATAAAGTAGGTTTGCTCTTGCACCAACATAGCAGTTACAGTTCAAGAAACAGAAACAGAATCATAAGATCCAGTGGTGCGTGAACAAATGAAATCTTTTCCTCTCCCTACCCTGAACCCACTTCTGAAACCAAATCTACACCCTGACAGTATTACGTTTCACTCATACCATATTCTCTTCATTAAGAATAAAGTACAAAAACTATCGAGACACTTCGGTTTCATTTATATCATTGTAATGAGGCTTGAGACACAGGAATAGGTTTTATTGATTGGCTTCCAGCTATGCAGGCCACTTCCCTTCCATGAGTATTTTGCACCTGCATCACATTTATTCTGTAATGTGCCTCACTGAGCGCAAATAATGAATCAGAAAGAGAGATATAAAGCTTTCCTTATCTTGGCTTACTAGTTTGAATTTGTTTCTTATTAGTCTTACAGATTATGGATGTAACCCTATGGAAATTTAGAAGAAAAAAAAAGCACTGATTTTTATTTTATTTTTTTATTTATTTTCTTATTTCCGGTAAGAAATGTATAATTTTGTGTTAAAAGAATGTAAAAGTAATATTTAAAGGTAAAATTATAAATTAGTAGGTTTACTTACCTGCGGGAGAGCCAATCGGCGGTCGGGGTGAGGGGTCGACCGGAAAACGAGGAGGCGGGAGAGGAGCGGCATGGTGGAAAAAGGTGAGGGCGGGAAAACGTTTACGGCGGGAAAAGAAAAGACACGGGTTGATGGAAGTGTGCGAGATAAACGGACAGTGAGTCTTGTGTTGCAGTTCATGTTGATTCAGCAAACTGTTGAAACGAAGAGGACTCTGGAAAAGAGTGTTCAACCAGAAGTGCAGCTAGAAGCTAGGTAGCTCACACTAGCTTACCTCACAGCCTTCACAGACGAGCAGCTCACTTGGCTACTCCACTTGGTGAGGCCTATGTCATCCTGCTGCGAGGACCAGACCTGCAAGAGAGAACCGGTGGAGAGTGTCTACAACGGACGTTACCTGGAGAACTGAGGAGTCGTCTACAGCCCATGCCTCAGCAATGTGCTGCTGCATAAAGGACGAGACGACGCCATCATTGCAGTGAGTTTATTTTCTTTTCTGCGCTTCGGCGCGAAGCAGCCATTTTAGTTATTCAGGCTCCCACGTACCCAAGCGTCAACCCAGGCCTGCATCACTCCTCAAACACATCGGGGACCCATTTTATTTTCCTTTAGTTCAGAAAATTGCCGGCTCTAAGGGGAATATAGTATTATTATTATTATTATTTTTTTTTGTGCTTTTGAAACTGAAGGGTTGAGTGTAAATCTTGAAGAGACATTTGTGTTTATTTGAACCGACAGAGGAACAGTTATTTGAGGTTTTTTTGTTTGTTTGTTTGTTTATCGAAAGGGACATTTAAGACAAGGATTTGTACTTTAATTGCTATTTTTTATTTTATTTTCTATTATTTACATATCTGTCTATGATTGTGTTTATTAAATAGTCAAAACTTACCTTTTCCTACTTTTCACATTTCCTCTTATAAATATTGGTGATATTGATATTTGTGTAAACAGATCAGAGAATATTAAGGTTGTGTTAAGAATGCTTGGGAGTGTAAATGTAAAACTTAAAGGGTACTTATCAGTGGGAGAATTAATTCGGTTAAATAAAAGGTACTTTAATAACAGAGACCAATATAAATTACAGTTCACTTCCCTTCCAGCATTAGTTAATTAATTAATATAGAGATTTCAAAGAACTTGGGGAGCGCACCTCAGTAAGTATAGACCAGTCGTCTGGAGGGCGCTACATAAACTAGGAAATACATTCCTATTTCCAAAAATGTTGGAACACTGCCTGAAATATAAACAAAAACAAAATGTGATGATTTGCAAATCACGGAAATCCTATATTTCACTGAAACTAGTACAAAGAGAACCTATCAAATGTTGAAGCTGAGAAATCTTATTGTGTTTCTTTTTTTGAAAAATATGTATGCTAATTTTGAATTTGATGTCAGCAACAGGTTGAAAAAAAAAACTGGGACAGGGGCATGTTTACCACTGTGTTGCATCACCTTTAGTTTGAACAACACTCTGTACAGTACATGTTTGGGAACTGAGGAGACCAATTGCTGTAGTTTTGAAAGTGAAATATTGTTCCATTATTACCTGATATACAGTTTCAGCTGCTAAACAGTTCATGGTCTCATTTGTCATATTTGGTGCATTATGAAACAAAAAATGTTTTCAATAAGAGACAGGTCTGGACTGTAGGCAGGCCAGTTTAGCACCTGGACTCTTTCACTACAGAGACATGCAGCTGTAATATGTGCAGAAAGTGGTTTGGCATTGTCTTAATAAATAAACAAGACCTTCATTGTCCCAAAACCAGTATATATCATTCAGCATTGATGTAGCCTTCCCAGATGTGCAAGCTACCCATACTATGCTCCCCCATACCATCACAGATGCTGGCTTTTGAACTATGATATTGTTTTAATATCAAGCCAGATAGTCCCTCTACTCTTTAGCCTGGAGGACATTGGGTCCATGATTTCCAAAAAAGAATTTTAAATTTCAATTCATCAGACTACAGAACAGTTTTCCACTTTGCCTCAGCCCATCATAAATGAGCTCAGGCCCAGAGAAGGTGGCGGTGTTTCTGGATATTGTTTATATATGGTTTTAACTTGCAATTGTGGATGCAGTGATAAACTGTGTTCATAGACAATGGTTTTCATAAGTGTTCCTGAGCCTGTGTAGATTTCCACTCCAGAATCATGTCTGTTTTTAATGCAGTATCGCCTGAGGGCCTGAACATCACAGGCATCCAGTGTTGGATTTTGGCCTTGTTCCTTGCGTACAGAGATTTCTCTGGATTCTCAGAATATTTTAATGATATTATGTATCACAGAGACTTTATATTGAGGAACTTTATTTTTAAATTGTTGCACTATTTGCCCACGCAGTCTTTCACAGACCAGTGAAGTCCTCCCCAGCTTTATTTCTGAGGGTCTCCACCTCTCTGGGATGCTCTTTTTATATCCAATCATGTTGACAATTAACCTAATTACTTCTGAGATATTCAGGGTTTTTTTTTAACAACACACAACTTTCCAGTCTTTTGTTGCCCCTGTCCAAACTTTTTTGAAACATGTTACATTACATTAATGGCATTTAGTAGATGCACTTACCCAGAGCGATGTACAATGTAGCCTGGGAAGTTGGGGGTTAGGTGCCTTGCTCAAGGGCACTTCAACCATTCCTGCTGGTCCAGGGAATCAAACCAGCAACCTTTTGGTCCCAAAACTGCTTCACTAACCATTAGGCCATGGTGTTGCTAGTACTAAATTCAAAATGAGCATATATTAAAAAAAAAAAAAATCAAATCCATCAGTTTCAGCATTTGAGATGTTGGCTTTGTTATTTTTTTCAGCGAAATATAAGGTTTCCATGATTTGTAAATCGCCACTGGTTTTATTTACATTTTACACATCATCCCAACTTTTTTTGGAAACGGGGTTGTACAATTGATAATTGTGTCTTTGCCAAGTGGTCAGTCATCATTATGGTGACTGATAATCTTAATGTTCCATGACAGAAACTATGTTTTTGTCATTTTGTTAATACTGTATGATTTCAAGTTACCATCTTATACTTTGCTCCTTTTGCAGGGGCAGATCCAGGAAAAAGGGAAGGGGTGTGTGTGTGTCAACCCAGTAAGGCCGGGGGTCTGGGGGACTGCCAGAGGCCCCCGGAAACTCTGCATTTTTGAAATGCCCAGAGATGCATTTTGAGCTGTCAGAGACATGTTGTAAATGAAATATCTTAAATAAAATTACCATATGTAAAATATGTTTTAAAAGTAGGAACTTTCAAAACCATTTTATGAGTCACTGAAAATGATATTGTCAGAATTGCAGGTATATGCTAGGACAATTACAACTGATATGGTAATGTTTATGAAAGTTGCATTGTCATATAATGCATTACCACATGACACACTACAGTGTAGTACACTGACCACAAAACACCTTATATCAATAAACTATTATTATTTTAGCAACTGCAATCTGAGATCCTGCTCAGTACACTCAGTGTACAGATAAGACAGTGAATATACCCAGGTAAACTGAAGGACTGTAAGTGGCCACTTAAGACATAGCTTAATACCGAGATAACTATAAACAAAGACTGCAGGAGTTACATGTCTATAATACAAAGTCGGTAACTGCACTCTGAGCTCCTGAGTCTAATAGACTGAGAGAACTCTACAATGATTGTGTGAGATGCATGTGAACAAGTCCGATAATAAGTCTTAGTTCCCAAGACTCAGGGGATTTCAAGCAGATTTTCTTCAGAGCCGTTGCAAAAATCAACATCTCTCACAGACCTATCCAGCTGCTGTCGTAAAAATCAAAGTGAGACTCACCCCCCCCCAAAACAGCACGTGTACCATGTACATACACAGGGTATAGTAAGTACAGGGATACCCTGTTATTGAATATGAGTGGTAGCCAGACAGCTGACACGTGTGTGTATGCAGTAAGCCTGCTGCAGCATCTTATCATTTTGGCTTGTGAACATGCATGTTAACGATACCATAACCATAAAAGGATGGCACGCACCCTTTACATGTAGTCTACAGTGTAATCCGGGAATACAGGATGTTATTACAGTGTGGAAAATAAGGAATTTTCAGCAGACTGTCACAGGACAGACAAGTCTGAAATGTTGTCTGTCCGTCCAAATTTCAGCCTGTCTGAATGACGGGCCAAAGGCCTGGAACAATGTGGCTGGAGATCCAGGGCCTGCCTTAGGGCCCCGGAAGCTTAAGAGCTTTAGATGCCTGGAGATGGCTTCTCCGCTATTTCCAGGCACATTTTTGTGATCTTCAAAAGCCAAATTACACTAGACATTAGTTGCTAATTACACTACAAATTGAATCTAATTTACAAGAAAATGTCAGAAGATTCAAGAAAAAACATGCTTAAAGTTCTGCCCTAGAACAGGGCTTTTCAAAGTGTGGGGCGCGCCCCCCCTGGGGGGCGCCAGAGTTCTTCGGGGGGGGCGCAACGTGAGAGACAAAATGGATCGATTTTTAGTACCTAAAGCTACAGGGAGTGAGGAGACGGCCAAGCAAAAA